>NC_082721.1:77383569-77566060 GCF_030144855.1 Hypanus sabinus
CTGGGATTCACAGTGGGAGGAGGGACTGAGGACTGGGAATCACAGTGGGAGGAGTGACTGAGGAGTGGGAACCACAGTGCGAGGAGTGACTGAGGAGTGGGAATCACAGTGGGAGGAGGGACTGAGGAGTGGAAGCACAGTGGGAGGAGGGACTGAGGAATGGAAACCACAGTGGGAGGAGGGACTGAGGAGTGGAATCACAGTGGGAGGAGGGACTGAGAACTGGGAACCACAGTGGGTGGAGGGACTGAGTCATGGAACCACAGTGGGACGAGGGACTGAGGACTGGGAACCACAGTGGGAGGAGGGACTTAGGAGTGAAATCTCAGTGGGAGTAGGGACTGAGGAGTGGAAACACAGTGGGAGGAGGGACTGAGGAATGGAATAACAGTGCGAAGGGGGACTGAGGACTGCGAACCACAGTGGGACGAGGGACTGAGGAGTGGAAACCACAGTTGGAGGAGGGACTGAGGAATGGAACCACAGTGGGAGGGGGGACTGAGGTGTGGAAACCACAGTGGGAGGAGAGACTGTGGTGTGGAAACCACAGTGGGAGTAGGGACTGAGGAATGGAATCACAATGGGAGGAGGGACTGAGGATTGGAATCACAATGGGAGGAGGGACTGAGGATTGGAATCACAATGGGAGGAGGGACTGAGAACTGGGAACCACAGTGGGAGGAGGGACTGAGGAATGGAATCACAATGGGAGGAGGGACTGACGATTGGAATCACAGTGGGAGTAGGGACTGAGAACTGGGAACCACAGTGGGAGGAGGGACTGAGGAATGGAATCACAATGGGTGGAGGGACTGAGGATTGGAATCACAGTGGGAGTAGGGACTGAGAACTGGGAACCACAGTGGGAGGAGGGACTGAGGAATGGAATCAAGGTGGGAGGAGGGACGTAGTGCTGGAATGTGAGTGGGAGGTGCGACTGAGGCCTGGGAACAACAGTGGGAGGTGGGACTGAGGAATGGAATCACAGTGGGAGCAGGGACTGAGGACTGGGAATCACAGTGGGAGGAGGGACTGAGGAGTGGACTCACAGTGGGAGGAGGGACTGAGGACTGGGAACCACAGTGGGAGGAGGGACTGAGGAGTGGAATCACAGTGCTTGGTGGGACTGAGAAATGGGACCACAGTGGGAGGAGGGACTGAGGACTGGGAACCACAGTGGGATAAGGGACTGAGGAATGGAACCACGTTGGGAGGAGGGACTGAGAACTGGGAACCACAGTGGGAGGAGGGACTGAGGAATGGAATCAAGGTGGGAGGAGGGACGTAGTGCTGGAATGTGAGTGGGAGGACGGACTGAGGCCTGGGAACAACAGTGGGAGGTGGGACTGAGGAATGGAATCACAGTGGGAGCAGGGACTGAGGACTGGGAATCTCAGTGGGAGGAGGGACTGAGGAACGGAACCACAGTGGGAGGAGGGACTGAGAAATGTAACCATAGTGGGAGGAGGGAATGAAGACTGGGAACCACAGAGGGAGGTGGGACAGAGTACCGGGAAACACAATGAGAGGAGGGACTGAGGTGCGGAATCACACAGTGGGAGGAGGGACTGGGGACTGGGATCCTCAATGGGAGGAGGGACTGAGGATTGGGAACCACAGTGTGAGGAAGGACTGAGGAGTGGAATCACAGTGGGAGGAGGGACTGAGGTGCGGAATCACAGTGGGAGGAGGGACTGAGAACTGGGAACCACAGTGGGAGGAGGGACTGAGGAGTGTGAACCACAGTGGGAGGAGGGACTGAGGAGTGGAATCACAGTGGGAGGAGGGGCTGAGGAGTGGAATCACAGTGGGAGGAGGGACTGAGGAGTGGGAACCACTGTGGGAGGAGGGACTGAGGAGTGGAAGCACAGTGGGAGGAGCGACTGAGGACTGGGATTCACAGTGGGAGGAGGGACTGAGGAATGGAATCACAGTGGGAGGAGGGACTGAGAACTGGGAACCACAGTGGGTGGAGGGACTGAGGAATGGAACCACAGTGGGAGGAGGGACTGAGGTGTGGAAACCACAGTGGGAGGAGAGACTGAGGTGTGGAAACCACAGTGGGAGTAGGGACTGAGGAATGGAATCACAATGGGAGGAGGACTGAGGATTGGAATCACAGTGGGAGTAGGGACTGAGAACTGGGAACCACAGTGGGAAGAGGGACTGAGGAATGGAATCACAATGGGAGGAGGGACTGAGGATTGGAATCACAGTGGGAGTAGGGACTGAGAACTGGGAACCACAGTGGGAGGAGGGACTGAGGAATGGAATCAAGGTGGGAGGAGGGACGTAGTGCTGGAATGTGAGTGGGAGGAGGGACTGAGGCCTGGGAACAACAGTGGGAGGTGGGACTGAGGAATGGAATCACAGTGGGAGCCGGGACTGAGGACTGGGAATCACAGTGGGAGGAGGGACTGAGGAGTGGACTCACAGTGGGAGGAGGGACTGAGGATTGGGAACCACAGTGGGAGGAGGGACTGAGGAGTGGAATCACAGTGCTTTTGGGGACTGAGAAATGGAACCATAGTGGGAGGAGGGAATGAAGACTGGGAACCACAGAGGGAGGTGGGACAGAGTACCGGGAAACACAGTGGGAGGAGGGTCTGAGGAGTGGAATCACAGTGGGAGGAGGGACTGAGGACTGGGAACCAGATTGGGAGGAGGGACTGAAGAATGGGAACCACAGTGGGAGGAGGGACTGAGGACTGGGAATCACAGTGGGAGGAGGGACTGAGGAGTGGGAACCACAGAGGGAGGAGGGACTGAGGAGTGGAATCACAGTGGGAGGAGGGACTGAGGAGTGGGAACCACAGTGGGAGGAGGGACTGAGGAGTGGGAATCACAGTGGGAGGAGGGACTGAGGACTGGGAATCACAGTGGGAGGAGGGACTGAGGAGTGGGAACCACAGAGGGAGGAGGGACTGAGGAGTGGAATCACAGTGGGAGGAGGGACTGAGGACTGGGATTCACAGTGGGAGGAGGGACTGAGGAGTGGGAACCACAGTGGGAGGAGGGACTGAGGAGTGGAAGCACAGTGGGAGGAGGGGCTGAGGAGTGGGAAGCACAGTGGGAGGAGGGACTGAGGAATGGAACCACAGTGGGAGGAGGGACTGAGGTGTGGAATCACAGTGGGAGGAGGGACTGAGAACGGAACCACAGTGGGAGGAGGACTGAAGAATGGAACCACAGTGGGAGGAGGGACTGAGGTGTGGAATCACAGTGGGAGGGAGGACTGAGAACGGAATCACAGTGGGAGGAGGGACTGAGAACGGAACCACTGTGGGAGGAGGGACTGAGAAATGGAACCACAGTGGGAGGTGGGACTGAGGAACGGAACCACAGTGGGAGCCGGGACTGAGAAATGGAATCACAGTGGGACTGAGGAGTGGAAACACAGTTGGAGGAGGGACTGAGGAGTGTGAACCACAGTGGGAGGAGGGACTGAGGAGTGTGAACCACAGTGGGAGGAGGGACTGAGGAGTGGAATCACAGTGGAGGAGGGACTGAGGAATGTGAATCACAGTGGGAGGAGGGACTGAGGAGAGGGAATCAGAGTGGGAGGAGGGACTGAGGTGTGGGAAGCACAGTGGTAGGAGAGACTGAGGAGTGGAAACACAGTTGGAGGAGGGACTGAGGAGTGGAACCACAGTGGGAGGAGGGACTGAGGAATGGGAATCAAAGTGGGAGGAGGGAGTGAGGAATGGGAACCACAGTGGGAGGAGGGACTGAGGACTGGGAACCACAGTGGGAGGATGGACTGAGGACTGGGGAGACCACAGTGGGAGGAGGTACTGAGGACTGGAATCACAGTGGGAAGAGGACTGAGGACTGGAATCGCAGTGGGAGGAGGGACTGAGGAGTGGACTCACAGTGGGAGGAGGGACTGAGGACTGGGAACCACAGTGGGAGGAGGGAATGAGGAGTGGAATCACAGTGCTTGGGGGGGACTGAGAAATGGAACCACAGTGGGAGGAGGGACTGAGGACTGGGAACCACAGTGGGATAAGGGACTGAGGAATGGAACCACGTTGGGAGGAGGGACTGAGGAGTGGAATCACAGTGGGAGGAGGGACTGAGGTGTGGAATCACAGTGGGAGAAGGGACTGAGGAATGGAAACCACAGTGGGAGGATGGACTGAGGACTGGGAACCACAGTGGGAGGAGGTGCTGAGGACTGGAATCACAGTGGAAGGAGGGACTGAGGAGTGGAATCACAGTGGGAGGAGGGACTGAGGAATGGAAACCACAGTGGGAGGATGGACTGAGGACTGGGAACCACAGTGGGAGGAGGTACTGAGGACTGGAATCACAGTGGGAGGAGGGACTGAGGAGTGGAATCACAGTGCTTGGGGGGACTGAGAAATGGAACCACAGTGGGAGGAGGGACTGAGGACTGGGAACCACGTTGGGAGGAGGGACTGAGGAGTGGAATCACAGTGGGAGGAGGGACTGAGGTGTGGAAACCACAGTGGGAGGAGGGACTGAGGACAGGGAACCACGTTGGGAGGAGGGACTGAGGAGTGGAATCACAGCGGGAGGAGGGACTGGGGTGTGGAAACCACAGTGGGAGGAGGGACTGAGAACTGGGAACCACAGTGGGAGGAGGGACTGAGTTGTGGAAACCACAGTGGGAGGAGGGACTGAGGTGTGGAAACCACAGTCGGAGTAGGGACTGAGAACTGGGAACCACAGTGGGATGAGGGACTGAGGAATGGAATCACAGTGGGAGGAGGGACTGAGGAGTGGGAACCACAGTGGGAGGAGGGATTGAGGAGTGGAAGCACAGTGGGAGGAGGGACTGAGGAATGGAACCACAGTGGGAGGAGGGACTGAGGTGTGGAATCACAGTGGGAGGAGGGACTGAGAACTGGGAACCACAGTGGGAGGAGGGACTGAAGAATGGAAGCACTGTGGGAGGAGGGACTGAGAAATGGAACCACAGTGGGAGGTGGGACTGAGGAACGGAACCACAGTGGGAGGAGGGACTGAGAAATGGAATCACAGTGGGACTGAGGAGTGGAAACACAGTTGGAGGAGGGACTGAGGAGTGTGAACCACAGTGGGAGGAGGGACTGAGGAGTGTGAACCACAGTGGGAGGAGGGACTGAGGAGTGGAATCACAGTGGGAGGAGGGACTGAGGAATGTGAATCACAGTGGGAGGAGGGACTGAGGACTGGGAACGACAGTGGGAGGAGGTACTGAGGACTGGAATCACAGTGGGAAGAGGGACTGAGGACTGGAATCGCAGTGGGAGGAGGGACTGAGGAGTGGACTCACAGTGGGAGGATGGACTGAGGACTGGGAACCACAGTGGGAGGAGGTACTGAGGACTGGAATCACAGTGGAAGGAGGGACTGAGGAGTGGAATCACAGTGGGAGGAGGGACTGAGGAATGGAAACCACAGTGGGAGGATGGACTGAGGACTGGGAACCACAGTGGGAGGAGGTACTGAGGACTGGAATCACAGTGGGAGGAGGGACTGAGGAGTGGAATCACAGTGCTTGGGGGGACTGAGAAATGGAACCACAGTGGGAGGAGGGACTGAGGACTGGGAACCACGTTGGGAGGAGGGACTGAGGAGTGGAATCACAGTGGGAGGAGGGACTGAGGTGTGGAAACCACAGTGGGAGGAGGGACTGAGGACTGGGAACCACGTTGGGAGGAGTGACTGAGGAGTGGAATCACAGCGGGAGGAGGGACTGGGGTGTGGAAACCACAGTGGGAGGAGGGACTGAGAACTGGGAACCACGTTGGGATGAGGGACTGAGGAATGGAATCACAGTGGGAGGAGGGACTGAGGAGTGGGAACCACAGTGGGAGGAGGGACTGAGGAGTGGAAGCACAGTGGGAGGAGGGACTGAGGAATGGAACCACAGTGGGAGGAGGGACTGAGGTGTGGAATCACAGTGGGAGGAGGGACTGAGAACTGGGAACCACAGTGGGAGGAGGGACTGAAGAATGGAAGCACTGTGGGAGGAGGGACTGAGAAATGGAACCACAGTGGGAGGTGGGACTGAGGAACGGAACCACAGTGGGAGGAGGGACTGAGAAATGGAATCACAGTGGGACTGAGGAGTGGAAACATAGTTGGAGGAGGGACTGAGGAGTGTGAACCACAGTGGGAGGAGGGACTGAGGAGTGTGAACCACAGTGGGAGGAGGGACTGAGGAGTGGAACCACAGTGGGAGGAGGGACTGACGTGTGGAATCACAGTGGGAGGAGGGACTGAGAACTGGGAACCACAGTGGGAGGAGGGACTGAAGAATGGAAGCACTGTGGGAGGAGGGACTGAGAAATGGAACCACAGTGGGAGGTGGGACTGAGGAGTGGAATCACAGTGGGAGGAGGGACTGAGGTGTGGAAACCACAGTGGGAGGAGGGACTGAGGACTGGGAACCACGTTGGGAGGAGTGACTGAGGAGTGGAATCACAGTGGGAGGAGGGACTGAGGTGTGGAAACCACAGTCGGAGTAGGGACTGAGAACTGGGAACCACAGTGGGATGAGGGACTGAGGAATGGAATCACAGTGGGAGGAGGGACTGAGGAGTGGGAACCACAGTGGGAGGAGGGACTGAGGAGTGGAAGCACAGTGGGAGGAGGGACTGAGGAAAGGAACCACAGTGGGAGGAGGGACTGAGGTGTGGAATCACAGTGGGAGGAGGGACTGAGAACTGGGAACCACAGTGGGAGGAGGGACTGAAGAATGGAAGCACTGTGGGAGGAGGGACTGAGAAATGGAACCACAGTGGGAGGTGGGACTGAGGAACGGAACCACAGTGGGAGGAGGGACTGAGAAATGGAATCACAGTGGGACCAGGGACTGAGGACTGCGAATCACAGTGGGAGGAGTGACTGAGGAACGGAACCACAGTGGGAGGAGGGACTGGGGACTGGGAACCACAGTGGGAGGTGGGACTGAGGAATGGAACCACAGTGGGAGGTGGGACTGAGGAACGGAACCACAGTGGGAGGAGGGACCGAGAAATGGAATCACAGTGGGTCAGAGGAGTGGAAACACAGTTGGAGGAGGGACTGAGGAGTGTGAACCACAGTGGGAGGAGGGACTGAGGAGTGGAATCACAGTGGGAGGAGGGACTGAGGAATGTGAATCACAGTGGGAGGAGGGACTGAGGAGAGGGAATAAGAGTGGGACGAGGGACTGGGGACTGGGAACCACAGTGGGAGTAGGGACTGAGGAGTGGAACCACAGTGGGAGGAGGGACTGAGGAATGGAATAACAGTGGGAAGAGGGACTGAGGACTGCGAACCACAGTGGGACGAGGGACTGAGGAGTGGAATCACAGTGGGAGGAGGGACTGATGAGTGTGAACCTCAGTGGGAGGAGGGACTGAGGAGTGGAATCACAGTGGGAGGAATGACTGAGGAATGTGAATCACAGTGGGAGGAGGGACTGAGGAGATGGAATCAAAGTGGGAGGAGGGACTGAGGTGTGGGAAGCACAGTGGTAGGAGACACTGAGGAGTGGAAACACAGTTGGAGGAGGGACTGAGGAGTGGAACCACAGTGGGAGGAGGGACTGAGGAATGGGAATCAAAGTGGGAGGAGGGAGTGAGGAATGGGAACCACAGTGGGAGGAGGGACTGAGGACTGGGCACCACAGTGGGAGGATGGACTGAGGACTGGGAACCACAGTGGCAGGAGATACTGAGGACTGGAATCACAGTGGGAGGAGGGACTGAGGAGTGGACTCACAGTGGGAGGAGGGACTGAGGACTGGGAACCAGAGTGGGAGGAGGGACTGAGGAGTGGAATCACAGTGCTTGGGGGGACTGAGAAATGGAACCACAGTGGGAGGAGGGACTGAGGACTGGGAACCACAGTGGGATAAGGGACTGAGGAATGGAACCACGTTGGGAGGAGGGACTGAGGAGTGGAATCACAGTGGGAGGAGGGACTGAGGTGTGTAATCACAGTGGGAGGAGGGACTGAGGAATGGAAACCACAGTGGGAGGATGGACTGAGGACTGGGAACCTCAGTGGGAGGAGGTACTGAGGACTGGAATCACAGTGGGAGGAGGGACTGAGGAGTGGAATCACAGTGGGAGGAGTGACTGAGGAATGGAAACCACAGTGGGAGGAGGGACTGAGGAGTGGAATCACAGTGCTTGGGGGACTGAGAAATGGAACCACAGTGGGAGGAGGGACTGAGGACTGGGAACCACATTGGGTCGAGGGACTGAGGAATGGAACCACAGTGGGAGGAGGGACTGAGGTGTGGAAACCACAGTGGGAGGAGGGACTGAGGTGTGGAAACCACAGTCGGAGAAGGGACTGAGAAGTGGGAACCACAGTGGGAGGAGGGACTGAGGGATGGAATCACAGTGGGAGGAGGGACTGAGGAATGGAATCACAGTGGGAGGAGGGACTGAGAACTGGGAACCACAGTGGGTGGAGGGACTGAGGAGTGGACTCACAGTGGGAGGATGGACTGAGGACTGGGAACCACAGTGGGAGGAGGTACTGAGGACTGGAATCACAGTGGAAGGAGGGACTGAGGAGTGGAATCACAGTGGGAGGAGGGACTGAGGAATGGAAACCACAGTGGGAGGATGGACTGAGGACTGGGAACCACAGTGGGAGGAGGTACTGAGGACTGGAATCACAGTGGGAGGAGGGACTGAGGAGTGGAATCACAGTGCTTGGGGGGACTGAGAAATGGAACCACAGTGGGAGGAGGGACTGAGGACTGGGAACCACGTTGGGAGGAGGGACTGAGGAGTGGAATCACAGTGGGAGGAGGGACTGAGGTGTGGAAACCACAGTGGGAGGAGGGACTGAGGACTGGGAACCACGTTGGGAGGAGTGACTGAGGAGTGGAATCACAGCGGGAGGAGGGACTGGGGTGTGGAATCCACAGTGGGAGGAGGGACTGAGAACTGGGAACCACAGTGGGAGGAGGGACTGAGTTGTGGAAACCACAGTGGGAGGAGGGACTGAGGTGTGGAAACCACAGTCGGAGTAGGGACTGAGAACTGGGAACCACAGTGGGATGAGGGACTGAGGAATGGAATCACAGTGGGAGGAGGGACTGAGGAGTGGGAACCACAGTGGGAGGAGGGACTGAGGAGTGGAAGCACAGTGGGAGGAGGGACTGAGGAATGGAACCACAGTGGGAGGAGGGACTGAGGTGTGGAATCACAGTGGGAGGAGGGACTGAGAACTGGGAACCACAGTGGGAGGAGGGACTGAAGAATGGAAGCACTGTGGGAGGAGGGACTGAGAAATGGAACCACAGTGGGAGGTGGGACTGAGGAACGGAACCACAGTGGGAGGAGGGACTGAGAAATGGAATCACAGTGGGACCAGGGACTGAGGACTGCGAATCACAGTGGGAGGAGGGACTGAGGAACGGAACCACAGTGGGAGGAGGGACTGGGGACTGGGAACCACAGTGGGAGGTGGGACTGAGGAATGGAACCACAGTGGGAGGTGGGACTGAGGAACGGAACCACAGTGGGAGGAGGGACCGAGAAATGGAATCACAGTGGGACAGAGGAGTGGAAACACAGTTGGAGGAGGGACTGAGGAGTGTGAACCACAGTGGGAGGAGGGACTGAGGAGTGGAATCACAGTGGGAGGAGGGACTGAGGAATGTGAATCACAGTGGGAGGAGGGACTGAGGAGAGGGAATAAGAGTGGGACGAGGGACTGGGGACTGGGAACCACAGTGGGAGTAGGGACTGAGGAGTGGAACCACAGTGGGAGGAGGGACTGAGGAATGGAATAACAGTGGGAAGAGGGACTGAGGACTGCGAACCACAGTGGGACGAGGGACTGAGGAGTGGAATCACAGTGGGAGGAGGGACTGATGAGTGTGAACCTCAGTGGGAGGAGGGACTGAGGAGTGGAATCACAGTGGGAAGAGTGACTGAGGAATGTGAATCACAGTGGGAGGAGGGACTGAGGAGATGGAATCAAAGTGGGAGGAGGGACTGAGGTGTGGGAAGCACAGTGGTAGGAGACACGGAGGAGTGGAAACACAGTGGGAGGAGGGACTGAGGAATGGGAATCAAAGTGGGAGGAGGGAGTGAGGAATGGGAACCACAGTGGGAGGAGGGACTGAGGACTGGGCACCACAGTGGGAGGATGGACTGAGGACTGGGAACCACAGTGGGAGGAGATACTGAGGACTGGAATCACAGTGGGAGGAGGGACTGAGGAGTGGACTCACAGTGGGAGGAGGGACTGAGGACTGGGAACCACAGTGGGAGGAGGGACTGAGGAGTGGAATCACAGTGCTTGGGGGGACTGAGAAATGGAACCACAGTGGGAGGAGGGACTGAGGACTGGGAACCACAGTGGGATAAGGGACTGAGGAATGGAACCACGTTGGGAGGAGGGACTGAGGAGTGGAATCACAGTGGGAGGAGGGACTGAGGTGTGTAATCACAGTGGGAGGAGGGACTGAGGAATGGAAACCACAGTGGGAGGATGGACTGAGGACTGGGAACCACAGTGGGAGGAGGTACTGAGGACTGGAATCACAGTGGGAGGAGGGACTGAGGAGTGGAATCACAGTGGGAGGAGGGACTGAGGAATGGAAACCACAGTGGGAGGAGGGACTGAGGAGTGGAATCACAGTGCTTGGGGGGACTGAGAAATTGAACCACAGTGGGAGGAGGGACTGAGGAGTGGAAACACAGTTGGAGGAGGGACTGAGGACTGGAACCACAGTGGGAGGAGGGACGGAGAACTGGGAACCACATTGGGTGGAGGGACTGAGGAATGGAACCACAGTGGGAGGAGGGACTGAGGTGTGGAAACTACAGTGGGAGGAGGGACTGAGGTGTGGAAACCACAGTCGGAGAAGGGACTGAGAAGTGGGAACCACAGTGGGAGGAGGGACTGAGGAATGGAATCACAGTGGGAGGAGGGACTGAGGAATGGAATCACAGTGGGAGGAGGGACTGAGAACTGGGAACCACAGTGGGTGGAGGGACTGAGTAATGGAACCACAGTGGGACGAGGGACTGAGGACTGGGAACCACAGTGGGAGGAGGAACTTAGGAGTGAAATCTCAGTGGGAGTAGGGACTGAGGAGTGGAAACACAGTGGGAGGAGGGACTGAGGAATGGAATAACAGTGCGAAGGGGGACTGAGGACTGCGAACCACAGTGGGACAAGGGACTGAGGAGTGGAATCACAGTGGGAGGAGGGACTGAGGAGCGGAAACCACAGTTGGAGGAGGGACTGAGGAATGGAATCACAGTGTGAGGAGGGACGGAGGACTGAGAACCACAGTGGGACGAGGGACTGAGGAATGGAACCACTGTGGGAGGAGGGACTGAGAACTGGGAACCACAGTGGGAGGAGGGACTGAGGAATGGAATCACAATGGGAGGAGGGACTGAGGATTGGAATCACAGTGGGAGTAGGGACTGAGAACTGGGAACCACAGTGGGAGGAGGGACTGAGGAATGGAATCACAATGGGAGGAGGGACTGAGGATTGGAATCACAGTGGGAGTAGGGACTGAGAACTGGGAACCACAGTGGGAGGAGGGACTTAGCAGTGAAATCTCAGTGGGAGTAGGGACTGAGGAGTGGAAACACAGTGGGAGGAGGGACTGAGGAATGGAATAACAGTGCGAAGGGGGACTGAGGACTGCGAACCACAGTGGGACGAGGGACTGAGGAGTGGAATCACAGTGGGAGGAGGGACTGAGGAGTGGAAACCACAGTTGGAGGAGGGACTGAGGAATGGAACCACAGTGGGAGGGGGGACTGAGGTGTGGAAACCACAGTGGGAGGAGAGACTGAGGTGTGGAAACCACAGTGGGAGTAGGGACTGAGGAATGGAATCACAATGAGAGGAGGGACTGAGGATTGGAATTACAATGGGAGGAGGGACTGAGGATTGGAATCACAATGGGAGGAGGGACTGAGAACTGGGAACCACAGTGGGAGGAGGGACTGAGGAATGGAATCACAATGGGAGGAGGGACTGAGGATTGGAATCACAGTGGGAGTAGGGACTGAGAACTGGGAACCACAGTGGGAGGAGGGACTGAGGAATGGAATCACAATGGGAGGAGGGACTGAGGATTGGAATCACAGTGGGAGTAGGGACTGAGAACTGGGAACCACAGTGGGAGGAGGGACTGAGGAATGGAATCAAGGTGGGAGGAGGGACGTAGTGCTGGAATGTGAGTGGGAGGTGCGACTGAGGCCTGGGAACAACAGTGGGAGGTGGGACTGAGAAATGGGACCACAGTGGGAGGAGGGACTGAGGACTGGGAACCACAGTGGGATAAGGGACTGAGGAATGGAACCACGTTGGGAGGAGGGACTGAGAACTGGGAACCACAGTGGGAGGAGGGACTGAGGAATGGAATCAAGGTGGGAGGAGGGACGTAGTGCTGGAATGTGAGTGGGAGGAGGGACTGAGGCCAGGGAACAACAGTGGGAGGTGGGACTGAGGAATGGAATCACAGTGGGAGCGGGGACTGAGGACTGGGAATCTCAGTGGGAGGAGGGACTGAGGAACGGAACCACAGTGGGAGGAGGGACTGAGAAATGGAACCATAGTGGGAGGAGGGAATGAAGACTGGGAACCACAGAGGGAGGTGGGACAGAGTACCGGGAAACACAATGAGAGGAGGGACTAAGGTGCGGAATCACAGTGGGAGGAGGGACTGGGGACTGGGATCCTCAATGGGAGGAGGGACTGAGGATTGGGAACCACAGTGTGAGGAAGGACTGAGGAGTGGAATCACAGTGGGAGGAGGGGCTGAGGAGTGGAATCACAGTGGGAGGAGGAACTGAGTAATGGAATCACAGTGGGAGGAGCGACTGAGGACTGGGAATCACAGTGGGAGGAGGGACTGAGGAGTGGGAACCACAGTGGGAGGAGGGACTGAGAACTGGGAATCACAGTGGGAGGAGTGACTGAGGAGTGGGAACCACAGTGGGAGGAGTGACTGAGGAGTGGGAATCACAGTGGGAGGAGGGACTGAGGAGTGGAAGCACAGTGGGAGGAGGGACTGAGGAATGGAACCACAGTGTGAGGAAGGACTGAGAACTGGGAACCACAGTGGGAGGAGGGACTGAGGAATGGAACCACTGTGGGAGGAGGGACTGAGAAATGGAACCACAGTGGGACGTGGGACTGAGGAACGGAACCACAGTGGGAGGAGGGACTGAGGAATGGAATCAAGGTGGGAGGAGGGACGTAGTGCTGGAATGTGAGTGGGAGGAGGGACTGAGGCCTGGGAACAACAGTGGGAGGTGGGACTGAGGAATGGAATCACAGTGGGAGCAGGGACTGAGGACTGGGAATCACAGTGGGAGGAGGGACTGAGGAACGGAACCACAGTGGGAGGAGGGACTGAGAAATGGAACCATAGTGGGAGGAGGGAATGAAGATTGGGAACCACAGAGGGAGGTGGGACAGAGTACCGGAAAACACAATGGGAGGTGGGACTGAGGAATGGAATCACAGTGGGAGGAGGGACTGAGGACTGGGAATCACAGTGGGAGGAGTGACTGAGGAGTGGAATCACAGTGGGAGGAGGGGCTGAGGACTGGGAACCAGATTGGGAGGAGGGACTGAAGAATGGGAACCACAGTGGGAGGGACTGAGGACTGGGAACCACAGTGGGAGGAGGGACTGAGGAGTGGGAACCACTGTGGGAGGAGGGACTGAGGAGTGGAAGCACAGTGGGAGGAGCGACTGAGGACTGGGATTCACAGTGGGAGGAGGGACTGAGGAATGGAATCACAGTGGGAGGAGGGACTGAGAACTGGGAACCAGAGGGTGGAGGGACTGAGGAATGGAACCACAGTGGGAGGAGGGACTGAGGTGTGGAAACCACAGTGGGAGGAGAGACTGAGGTGTGGAAACCACAGTGGGAGTAGGGACTGAGGAATGGAATCACAATGGGAGGAGGGACTGAGGATTGGAATCACAGTGGGAGTAGGGACTGAGAACTGGGAACCACAGTGGGAGGAGGGACTGAGGAATGGAATCACAATGGGAGGAGGGACTGAGGATTGGAATCACAGTGGGAGTAGGGACTGAGAACTGGGAACCACAGTGGGAGGAGGGACTGAGGAATGGAATCAAGGTGGGAGGAGGGACTGAGGAGTGGAATCACAGTGGGAGGAGGGACTGAGGAATGTGAATCACAGTGGGAGGAGGGACTGAGGAGAGGGAATCAGAGTGGGAGGAGGGACTGAGGTGTGGGAAGCACAGTGGTAGGAGAGACTGAGGAGTGGAAACACAGTTGGAGGAGGGACTGAGGAGTGGAACCACAGTGGGAGGAGGGACTGAGGAATGGGAATCAAAGTGGGAGGAGGGAGTGAGGAATGGGAACCACAGTGGGAGGAGGGACTGAGGACTGGGAACCACAGTGGGAGGATGGACTGAGGACTGGGAACCACAGTGGGAGGAGGTACTGAGGACTGGAATCACAGTGGGAAGAGGACTGAGGACTGGAATCGCAGTGGGAGGAGGGACTGAGGAGTGGACTCACAGTGGGAGGAGGGACTGAGGACTGGGAACCACAGAGGGAGGAGGGAATGAGGAGTGGAATCACAGTGCTTGGGGGGACTGAGAAATGGAACCACAGTGGGAGGAGGGACTGAGGACTGGGAACCACAGTGGGATAAGGGACTGAGGAATGGAACCACGTTGGGAGGAGGGACTGAGGAGTGGAATCACAGTGGGAGGAGGGACTGAGGTGTGGAATCACAGTGGGAGAAGGGACTGAGGAATGGAAACCACAGTGGGAGGATGGACTGAGGACTGGGAACCACAGTGGGAGGAGGTGCTGAGGACTGAAATCACAGTGGAAGGAGGGACTGAGGAGTGGAATCACAGTGGGAGGAGGGACTGAGGAATGGAAACCACAGTGGGAGGATGGACTGAGGACTGGGAACCACAGTGGGAGGAGGTACTGAGGACTGGAATCACAGTGGGAGGAGGGACTGAGGAGTGGAATCACAGTGCTTGGGGGGACTGAGAAATGGAACCACAGTGGGAGGAGGGACTGAGGACTGGGAACCACGTTGGGAGGAGGGACTGAGGAGTGGAATCACAGTGGGAGGAGGGACTGAGGTGTGGAAACCACAGTGGGAGGAGGGACTGAGGACTGGGAACCACGTTGGGATGAGGGACTGAGGAATGGAATCACAGTGGGAGGAGGGACTGAGGAGTGGGAACCACAGTGGGAGGAGGGACTGAGGAGTGGAAGCACAGTGGGAGGAGGGACTGAGGAATGGAACCACAGTGGGAGGAGGGACTGAGGTGTGGAACCACTGTGGGAGGAGGGACTGAGGTGTGGAACCACTGTGGGAGGAAGGACTGAGAACTGGGAACCACAGTGGGAGGAGGGACTGAGGAATGGAACCACTGTGGGAGGAGGGACTGAGAAATGGAACCACAGTGGGAGGTGGGACTGAGGAACGGAACCACAGTGGGAGGAGGGACTGAGGAATGGAATCAAGGTGGGAGGAGGGACGTAGTGCTGGAATGTGAGTGGGAGGAGGGACTGAGGCCTGGGAACAACAGTGGGAGGTGGGACTGAGGAATGGAATCACAGTGGGAGCAGGGACTGAGGACTGGGAATCACAGTGGGAGGAGGGACTGAGGAACGGAACCACAGTGGGAGGAGGGACTGAGAAATGGAACCATAGTGGGAGGAGGGAATGAAGATTGGGAACCACAGAGGTAGGTGGGACAGAGTACCGGGAAACACAATGGGAGGTGGGACTGAGGAATGGAATCACAGTGGGAGGAGGGACTGAGGACTGGGAATCACAGTGGGAGGAGTGACTGAGGAGTGGAATCACAGTGGGAGGAGGGGCTGAGGACTGGGAACCAGATTGGGAGGAGGGACTGAAGAATGGGAACCACAGTGGGAGGGACTGAGGACTGGGAACCACAGTGGGAGGAGGGACTGAGGAGTGGGAACCACTGTGGGAGGAGGGACTGAGGAGTGGAAGCACAGTGGGAGGAGCGACTGAGGACTGGGATTCACAGTGGGAGGAGGGACTGAGGAATGGAATCACAGTGGGAGGAGGGACTGAGAACTGGGAACCAGAGGGTGGAGGGACTGAGGAATGGAACCACAGTGGGAGGAGGGACTGAGGTGTGGAAACCACAGTGGGAGGAGAGACTGAGGTGTGGAAACCACAGTGGGAGTAGGGACTGAGGAATGGAATCACAATGGGAGGAGGGACTGAGGATTGGAATCACAGTGGGAGTAGGGACTGAGAACTGGGAACCACAGTGGGAGGAGGGACTGAGGAATGGAATCACAATGGGAGGAGGGACTGAGGATTGGAATCACAGTGGGAGTAGGGACTGAGAACTGGGAACCACAGTGGGAGGAGGGACTGAGGAATGGAATCAAGGTGGGAGGAGGGACTGAGGAGTGGAATCACAGTGGGAGGAGGGACTGAGGAATGTGAATCACAGTGGGAGGAGGGACTGAGGAGAGGGAATCAGAGTGGGAGGAGGGACTGAGGTGTGGGAAGCACAGTGGTAGGAGAGACTGAGGAGTGGAAACACAGTTGGAGGAGGGACTGAGGAGTGGAACCACAGTGGGAGGAGGGACTGAGGAATGGGAATCAAAGTGGGAGGAGGGAGTGAGGAATGGGAACCACAGTGGGAGGAGGGACTGAGGACTGGGAACCACAGTGGGAGGATGGACTGAGGACTGGGAACCACAGTGGGAGGAGGTACTGAGGACTGGAATCACAGTGGGAAGAGGACTGAGGACTGGAATCGCAGTGGGAGGAGGGACTGAGGAGTGGACTCACAGTGGGAGGAGGGACTGAGGACTGGGAACCACAGAGGGAGGAGGGAATGAGGAGTGGAATCACAGTGCTTGGGGGGACTGAGAAATGGAACCACAGTGGGAGGAGGGACTGAGGACTGGGAACCACAGTGGGATAAGGGACTGAGGAATGGAACCACGTTGGGAGGAGGGACTGAGGAGTGGAATCACAGTGGGAGGAGGGACTGAGGTGTGGAATCACAGTGGGAGAAGGGACTGAGGAATGGAAACCACAGTGGGAGGATGGACTGAGGACTGGGAACCACAGTGGGAGGAGGTGCTGAGGACTGAAATCACAGTGGAAGGAGGGACTGAGGAGTGGAATCACAGTGGGAGGAGGGACTGAGGAATGGAAACCACAGTGGGAGGATGGACTGAGGACTGGGAACCACAGTGGGAGGAGGTACTGAGGACTGGAATCACAGTGGGAGGAGGGACTGAGGAGTGGAATCACAGTGCTTGGGGGGACTGAGAAATGGAACCACAGTGGGAGGAGGGACTGAGGACTGGGAACCACGTTGGGAGGAGGGACTGAGGAGTGGAATCACAGTGGGAGGAGGGACTGAGGTGTGGAAACCACAGTGGGAGGAGGGACTGAGGACTGGGAACCACGTTGGGATGAGGGACTGAGGAATGGAATCACAGTGGGAGGAGGGACTGAGGAGTGGGAACCACAGTGGGAGGAGGGACTGAGGAGTGGAAGCACAGTGGGAGGAGGGACTGAGGAATGGAACCACAGTGGGAGGAGGGACTGAGGTGTGGAATCACAGTGGGAGGAGGGACTGAGAACTGGGAACCACAGTGGGAGGAGGGACTGAAGAATGGAAGCACTGTGGGAGGAGGGACTGAGAAATGGAACCACAGTGGGAGGTGGGACTGAGGAACGGAACCACAGTGGGAGGAGGGACTGAGAAATGGAATCACAGTGGGACTGAGGAGTGGAAACATAGTTGGAGGAGGGACTGAGGAGTGTGAACCACAGTGGGAGGAGGGACTGAGGAGTGTGAACCACAGTGGGAGGAGGGACTGAGGAGTGGAATCACAGTGGGAAGAGGGACTGAGGAGTGTGAACCACAGTGGGAGGAGGGACTGAGGAGTGTGAACCACAGTGGGAGGAGGGACTGAGGAGTGGAATCACAGTGGGAGGAGGGACTGAGGAATGTGAATCACAGTGGGAGGAGGGACTGAGGACTGGGAACCACAGTGGGAGGAGGTACTGAGGACTGGAATCACAGTGGGAAGAGGGACTGAGGACTGGAATCGCAGTGGGAGGAGGGACTGAGGAGTGGACTCACAGTGGGAGGATGGACTGAGGACTGGGAACCACAGTGGGAGGAGGTACTGAGGACTGGAATCACAGTGGAAGGAGGGACTGAGGAGTGGAATCACAGTGGGAGGAGGGACTGAGGAATGGAAACCACAGTGGGAGGATGGACTGAGGACTGGGAACCACAGTGGGAGGAGGTACTGAGGACTGGAATCACAGTGGGAGGAGGGACTGAGGAGTGGAATCACAGTGCTTGGGGGGACTGAGAAATGGAACCACAGTGGGAGGAGGGACTGAGGACTGGGAACCACGTTGGGAGGAGGGACTGAGGAGTGGAATCACAGTGGGAGGAGGGACTGAGGTGTGGAAACCACAGTGGGAGGAGGGACTGAGGACTGGGAACCACGTTGGGAGGAGTGACTGAGGAGTGGAATCACAGCGGGAGGAGGGACTGAGGACTGGGAATCTCAGTGGGAGGAGGGACTGAGGAACGGAACCACAGTGGGAGGAGGGACTGAGAAATGGAACCATAGTGGGAGGAGGGAATGAAGACTGGGAACCACAGAGGGAGGTGGGACAGAGTACCGGGAAACACAATGAGAGGAGGGACTGAGGTGCGGAATCACAGTGGGAGGAGGGACTGGGGACTGGGATCCTCAATGGGAGGAGGGACTGAGGATTGGGAACCACAGTGTGAGGAAGGACTGAGGAGTGGAATCACAGTGGGAGGAGGGGCTGAGGAGTGGAATCACAGTGGGAGGAGGAACTGAGTAATGGAATCACAGTGGGAGGAGCGACTGAGGACTGGGAATCACAGTGGGAGGAGGGACTGAGGAGTGGGAACCACAGTGGGAGGAGGGACTGAGAACTGGGAATCACAGTGGGAGGAGTGACTGAGGAGTGGGAACCACAGTGGGAGGAGTGACTGAGGAGTGGGAATCACAGTGGGAGGAGGGACTGAGGAGTGGAAGCACAGTGGGAGGAGGGACTGAGGAATGGAACCACAGTGTGAGGAAGGACTGAGAACTGGGAACCACAGTGGGAGGAGGGACTGAGGAATGGAACCACTGTGGGAGGAGGGACTGAGAAATGGAACCACAGTGGGAGGTGGGACTGAGGAACGGAACCACAGTGGGAGGAGGGACTGAGGAATGGAATCAAGGTGGGAGGAGGGACGTAGTGCTGGAATGTGAGTGGGAGGAGGGACTGAGGCCTGGGAACAACAGTGGGAGGTGGGACTGAGGAATGGAATCACAGTGGGAGCAGGGACTGAGGACTGGGAATCACAGTGGGAGGAGGGACTGAGGAACGGAACCACAGTGGGAGGAGGGACTGAGAAATGGAACCATAGTGGGAGGAGGGAATGAAGATTGGGAACCACAGAGGGAGGTGGGACAGAGTACCGGGAAACACAATGGGAGGTGGGACTGAGGAATGGAATCACAGTGGGAGGAGGGACTGAGGACTGGGAATCACAGTGGGAGGAGTGACTGAGGAGTGGAATCACAGTGGGAGGAGGGGCTGAGGACTGGGAACCAGATTGGGAGGAGGGACTGAAGAATGGGAACCACAGTGGGAGGGACTGAGGACTGGGAACCACAGTGGGAGGAGGGACTGAGGAGTGGGAACCACTGTGGGAGGAGGGACTGAGGAGTGGAAGCACAGTGGGAGGAGCGACTGAGGACTGGGATTCACAGTGGGAGGAGGGACTGAGGAATGGAATCACAGTGGGAGGAGGGACTGAGAACTGGGAACCACAGAGGGTGGAGGGACTGAGGAATGGAACCACAGTGGGAGGAGGGACTGAGGTGTGGAAACCACAGTGGGAGGAGAGACTGAGGTGTGGAAACCACAGTGGGAGTAGGGACTGAGGAATGGAATCACAATGGGAGGAGGGACTGAGGATTGGAATCACAGTGGGAGTAGGGACTGAGAACTGGGAACCACAGTGGGAGGAGGGACTGAGGAATGGAATCACAATGGGAGGAGGGACTGAGGATTGGAATCACAGTGGGAGTAGGGACTGAGAACTGGGAACCACAGTGGGAGGAGGGACTGAGGAATGGAATCAAGGTGGGAGGAGGGACGTAGTGCTGGAATGTGAGTGGGAGGAGGGACTGAGGCCTGGGAACAACAGTGGGAGGTGGGACTGAGGAATGGAATCACAGTGGGAGCAGGGACTGAGGACTGGGAATCACAGTGGGAGGAGGGACTGAGGAGTGGACTCACAGTGGGAGGAGGGACTGAGGATTGGGAACCACAGTGGGAGGAGGGACTGAGGAGTGGAATCACAGTGCTTTGGGGGACTGAGAAATGGAACCATAGTGGGAGGAGGGAATGAAGACTGGGAACCACAGAGGGAGGTGGGACAGAGTACCGGGAAACACAGTGGGATGAGGGTCTGAGGAGTGGAATCACAGTGGGAGGAGGGACTGAGGACTGGGAACCAGATTGGGAGGATGGACTGAAGAATGGGAACCACAGTGGGAGGGACTGAGGACTGGGAACCACAGTGGGAGGGACTGAGGAGTGGGAACCACAGAGCGAGGATGGACTGAGGAGTGGAAGCACAGTGGGAGGAGCGACTGAGGAGTGGGATTCACAGTGGGAGGAGGGACTGAGTAATGGAATCACAGTGGGAGGAGTGACTGAGCAGTGGGAACCACAGTGGGAGGAGGGACTGAGGAGTGGGATTCACAGTGGGAGGAGGGACTGAGGAGTGGGAACCACAGTGGGAGGAGGGACTGAGGAGTGGGATTCACAGTGGGAGGAGGGACTGAGTAATGGATTCACAGTGGGAGGAGTGACTGAGGAGTGGGAACCACAGTGGGAGGAGGGACTGAGGAATGGAACCACAGTGGGAGGAGGGACTGAGGAATGGAACCACAGTGGGAGGAGGGACTGAGGTGTGGAATCACAGTGGGAGGAGGGACTGAGAACTGGGAACCACAGTGGGAGGAGGGACTGAAGAATGGAAGCACTGTGGGAGGAGGGACTGAGAAATGGAACCACAGTGGGAGGTGGGACTGAGGAACGGAACCACAGTGGGAGGAGGGACTGAGAAATGGAATCATAGTGGGACTGAGGAGTGGAAACACAGTTGGAGGAGGGACTGAGGAGTGTGAACCACAGTGGGAGGAGGGACTGAGGAGTGTGAACCACAGTGGGAGGAGGGACTGAGGAGTGGAATCACAGTGGGAGGAGGGACTGAGGAATGTGAATCACAGTGGGAGGAGGGACTGAGGAGAGGGAATCAGAGTGGGAGGAGGGACTGAGGTGTGGGAAGCACAGTGGTAGGAGAGACTGAGGAGTGGAAACACAGTTGGAGGAGGGACTGAGGAGTGGAACCACAGTGGGAGGAGGGACTGAGGAATGGGAATCAAAGTGGGAGGAGGGAGTGAGGAATGGGAACCACAGTGGGAGGAGGGACTGAGGACTGGGAACCACAGTGGGAGGATGGACTGAGGACTGGGAACCACAGTGGGAGGAGGTACTGAGGACTGGAATCACAGTGGGAAGAGGACTGAGGACTGGAATCGCAGTGGGAGGAGGGACTGAGGAGTGGACTCACAGTGGGAGGAGGGACTGAGGACTGGGAACCACAGAGGGAGGAGGGAATGAGGAGTGGAATCACAGTGCTTGGGGGGACTGAGAAATGGAACCACAGTGGGAGGAGGGACTGAGGACTGGGAACCACAGTGGGATAAGGGACTGAGGAATGGAACCACGTTGGGAGGAGGGACTGAGGAGTGGAATCACAGTGGGAGGAGGGACTGAGGTGTGGAATCACAGTGGGAGAAGGGACTGAGGAATGGAAACCACAGTGGGAGGATGGACTGAGGACTGGGAACCACAGTGGGAGGAGGTGCTGAGGACTGAAATCACAGTGGAAGGAGGGACTGAGGAGTGGAATCACAGTGGGAGGAGGGACTGAGGAATGGAAACCACAGTGGGAGGATGGACTGAGGACTGGGAACCACAGTGGGAGGAGGTACTGAGGACTGGAATCACAGTGGGAGGAGGGACTGAGGAGTGGAATCACAGTGCTTGGGGGGACTGAGAAATGGAACCACAGTGGGAGGAGGGACTGAGGACTGGGAACCACGTTGGGAGGAGGGACTGAGGAGTGGAATCACAGTGGGAGGAGGGACTGAGGTGTGGAAACCACAGTGGGAGGAGGGACTGAGGACTGGGAACCACGTTGGGATGAGGGACTGAGGAATGGAATCACAGTGGGAGGAGGGACTGAGGAGTGGGAACCACAGTGGGAGGAGGGACTGAGGAGTGGAAGCACAGTGGGAGGAGGGACTGAGGAATGGAACCACAGTGGGAGGAGGGACTGAGGTGTGGAATCACAGTGGGAGGAGGGACTGAGAACTGGGAACCACAGTGGGAGGAGGGACTGAAGAATGGAAGCACTGTGGGAGGAGGGACTGAGAAATGGAACCACAGTGGGAGGTGGGACTGAGGAACGGAACCACAGTGGGAGGAGGGACTGAGAAATGGAATCACAGTGGGACTGAGGAGTGGAAACATAGTTGGAGGAGGGACTGAGGAGTGTGAACCACAGTGGGAGGAGGGACTGAGGAGTGTGAACCACAGTGGGAGGAGGGACTGAGGAGTGGAATCACAGTGGGAAGAGTGACTGAGGAGTGTGAACCACAGTGGGAGGAGGGACTGAGGAGTGTGAACCACAGTGGGAGGAGGGACTGAGGAGTGGAATCACAGTGGGAGGAGGGACTGAGGAATGTGAATCACAGTGGGAGGAGGGACTGAGGACTGGGAACCACAGTGGGAGGAGGTACTGAGGACTGGAATCACAGTGGGAAGAGGGACTGAGGACTGGAATCGCAGTGGGAGGAGGGACTGAGGAGTGGACTCACAGTGGGAGGATGGACTGAGGACTGGGAACCACAGTGGGAGGAGGTACTGAGGACTGGAATCACAGTGGAAGGAGGGACTGAGGAGTGGAATCACAGTGGGAGGAGGGACTGAGGAATGGAAACCACAGTGGGAGGATGGACTGAGGACTGGGAACCACAGTGGGAGGAGGTACTGAGGACTGGAATCACAGTGGGAGGAGGGACTGAGGAGTGGAATCACAGTGCTTGGGGGGACTGAGAAATGGAACCACAGTGGGAGGAGGGACTGAGGACTGGGAACCACGTTGGGAGGAGGGACTGAGGAGTGGAATCACAGTGGGAGGAGGGACTGAGGTGTGGAAACCACAGTGGGAGGAGGGACTGAGGACTGGGAACCACGTTGGGAGGAGTGACTGAGGAGTGGAATCACAGCGGGAGGAGGGACTGGGGTGTGGAAACCACAGTGGGAGGAGGGACTGAGAACTGGGAACCACGTTGGGAGGAGTGACTGAGGTGTGGAAACCACAGTCGGAGTAGGGACTGAGAACTGGGAACCACAGTGGGATGAGGGACTGAGGAATGGAATCACAGTGGGAGGAGGGACTGAGGAGTGGGAACCACAGTGGGAGGAGAGACTGAGGAGTGGAAACACAGTTGGAGGAGGGACTGAGGAGTGGAACCACAGTGGGAGGAGGGACTGAGAAATGGGAATCAAAGTGGGAGGAGGGACTGAGGACTGGGAACCACAGTGGGAGGATGGACTGAGGACTGGGAACCACAGTGGGAGGAGGTACTGAGGACTGGAATCACAGTGGGAAGAGGACTGAGGACTGGAATCGCAGTGGGAGGAGGGACTGAGGAGTGGACTCACAGTGGGAGGAGGGACTGAGGACTGGGAACCACAGTGGGAGGAGGGAATGAGGAGTGGAATCACAGTGCTTGGGGGGACTGAGAAATGGAACCACAGTGGGAGGAGGGACTGAGGACTGGGAACCACAGTGGGACAAGGGACTGAGGAATGGAACCACGTTGGGAGGAGGGACTGAGGAGTGGAATCACAGTGGGAGGAGGGACTGAGGTGTGGAATCACAGTGGGAGAAGGGACTGAGGAATGGAAACCACAGTGGGAGGATGGACTGAGGACTGGGAACCACAGTGGGAGGAGGTGCTGAGGACTGGAATCACAGTGGAAGGAGGGACTGAGGAGTGGAATCACAGTGGGAGGAGGGACTGAGGAATGGAAACCACAGTGGGAGGATGGACTGAGGACTGGGAACCACAGTGGGAGGAGGTACTGAGGACTGGAATCACAGTGGGAGGAGGGACTGAGGAGTGGAATCACAGTGCTTGGGGGGACTGAGAAATGGAACCACAGTGGGAGGAGGGACTGAGGACTGGGAACCACGTTGGGAGGAGGGACTGAGGAGTGGAATCACAGTGGGAGGAGGGACTGAGGTGTGGAAACCACAGTGGGAGGAGGGACTGAGGACTGGGAACCACGTTGGGAGGAGGGACTGAGGAGTGGAATCACAGCGGGAGGAGGGATTGGGGTGTGGAAACCACAGTGGGAGGAGGGACTGAGAACTGGGAACCACAGTGGGAGGAGGGACTGAGTTGTGGAAACCACAGTGGGAGGAGGGACTGAGGTGTGGAAACCACAGTCGGAGTAGGGACTGAGAACTGGGAACCACAGTGGGATGAGGGACTGAGGAATGGAATCACAGTGGGAGGAGGGACTGAGGAGTGGGAACCACAGTGGGAGGAGGGACTGAGGAGTGGAAGCACAGTGGGAGGAGGGACTGAGGAATGGAACCACAGTGGGAGGAGGGACTGAGGTGTGGAATCACAGTGGGAGGAGGGACTGAGAACTGGGAACCACAGTGGGAGGAGGGACTGAAGAATGGAAGCACTGTGGTAGGAGGGACTGAGAAATGGAACCACAGTGGGAGGTGGGACTGAGGAACGGAACCACAGTGGGAGGAGGGACTGAGAAATGGAATCACAGTGGGACTGAGGAGTGGAAACACAGTTGGAGGAGGGACTGAGGAGTGTGAACCACAGTGGGAGGAGGGACTGAGGAGTGTGAACCACAGTGGGAGGAGGGACTGAGGAGTGGAATCACAGTGGGAGGAGGGACTGAGGAATGTGAATCACAGAGGGAGGAGGGACTGAGGACTGGGAACCACAGTGGGAGGAGGTACTGAGGACTGGAATCGCAGTGGGATGAGGGACTGAGGAATGGAATCACAGTGGGAGGAGGGACTGAGGAGTGGGAACCACAGTGGGAGGAGGGACTGAGGAGTGGAAGCACAGTGGGAGGAGGGACTGAGGAATGGAACCACAGTGGGAGGAGGGACTGAGGTGTGGAATCACAGTGGGAGGAGGGACTGAGAACTGGGAACCACAGTGGGAGGAGGGACTGAAGAATGGAAGCACTGTGGGAGGAGGGACTGAGAAATGGAACCACAGTGGGAGGTGGGACTGAGGAACGGAACCACAGTGGGAGGAGGGACTGAGAAATGGAATCACAGTGGGACTGAGGAGTGTGAACCACAGTGGGAGGAGGGACTGAGGAGTGTGAACCACACTGGGAGGAGGGACTGAGGAGTGGAATCACAGTGGGAAGAGGGACTGAGGAGTGTGAACCACAGTGGGAGGAGGGACTGAGGAGTGTGAACCACAGTGGGAGGAGGGACTGAGGAGTGGAATCACAGTGGGAGGAGGGACTGAGGAATGTGAATCGCAGTGGGAGGAGGGACTGAGGACTGGGAACCACAGTGGGAGGAGGTTCTGAGGACTGGAATCACAGTGGGAAGAGGGACTGAGGACTGGAATCGCAGTGGGAGGAGGGACTGAGGAGTGGACTCACAGTGGGAGGATGGACTGAGGACTGGGAACCACAGTGGGAGGAGGTACTGAGGAGTGGAATCACAGTGGAAGGAGGGACTGAGGAGTGGAATCACAGTGGGAGGAGGGACTGAGGAATGGAATCACAGTGGGAGGAGGGACTGAGGACTGGGAACCACAGTGGGAGGAGGTACTGAGGACTGGAATCACAGTGGGAGGAGGGACTGAGGAGTGGAATCACAGTGCTTGGGGGGACTGAGAAATGGAACCACAGTGGGAGGAGGGACTGAGGACTGGGAACCACGTTGGGAGGTGGGACTGAGGAGTGGAATCACAGTGGGAGGAGGGACTGAGGTGTGGAATCGCAGTGGGATGAGGGACTGAGGAATGGAATCACAGTGGGAGGAGGGACTGAGGAGTGGGAACCACAGTGGGAGGAGGGACTGAGGAGTGGAAGCACAGTGGGAGGAGGGACTGAGGAATGGAACCACAGTGGGAGGAGGGACTGAGGTGTGGAATCACAGTGGGAGGAGGGACTGAGAACTGGGAACCACAGTGGGAGGAGGGACTGAAGAATGGAAGCACTGTGGGAGGAGGGACTGAGAAATGGAACCACAGTGGGAGGTGGGACTGAGGAACGGAACCACAGTGGGAGGAGGGACTGAGAAATGGAATCACAGTGGGACTGAGGAGTGTGAACCACAGTGGGAGGAGGGACTGAGGAGTGTGAACCACACTGGGAGGAGGGACTGAGGTGTGGAAACCACAGTGGGAGGAGGGACTGAGGACTGGGAACCACGTTGGGAGGAGTGACTGAGGAGTGGAATCACAGCGGGAGGAGGTACTGGGGTGTGGAAACCACAGTGGGAGGAGGGACTGAGAACTGGGAACCACGTTGGGAGGAGTGACTGAGGTGTGGAAACCACAGTCGGAGTAGGGACTGAGAACTGGGAACCACAGTGGGATGAGGGACTGAGGAATGGAATCACAGTGGGAGGAGGGACTGAGGAGTGGGAACCACAGTGGGAGGAGGGACTGAGGAGTGGAAGCACAGTGGGAGGAGTGACTGAGGAATGGAACCACAGTGGGAGGAGGGACTGAGGTGTGGAATCACAGTGGGAGGAGGGACTGAGAACTGGGAACCACAGTGGGAGGAGGGACTGAAGAATGGAAGCACTGTGGGAGGAGGGACTGAGAAATGGAACCACAGTGGGAGGTGGGACTGAGGAACGGAACCACAGTGGGAGGAGGGACTGAGAAATGGAATCACAGTGGGACTGAGGAGTGGAAACAGAGTTGGAGGAGGGACTGAGGAGTGTGAACCACAGTGGGAGGAGGGACTGAGGAGTGTGAACCACAGTGGGAGGAGGGACTGAGGAGTGGAATCACAGTGGGAGGAGGGACTGAGGAATGTGAATCACAGTGGGAGGAGGGACTGAGGACTGGGAACCACAGTGGGAGGAGGTACTGAGGACTGGAATCACAGTGGGAAGAGGGACTGAGGACTGGAATCGCAGTGGGAGGAGGGACTGAGGAGTGGACTCACAGTGGGAGGAGGGACTGAGGACTGGGAACCCAGTGGGAGGAGGGAATGAGGAGTGGAATCACAGTGCTTGGGGGGACTGAGAAATGGAACCACAGTGGGAGGAGGGACTGAGGACTGGGAACCACAGTGGGATAAGGGACTGAGGAATGGAACCACGTTGGGAGGAGGGACTGAGGAGTGGAATCACAGTGGGAGGAGGGACTGAGGTGTGGAATCACAGTGGCAGGAGGGACTGAGGAATGGAAACCACAGTGGGAGGATGGACTGAGGACTGGGAACCACAGTGGGAGGAGGTACTGAGGACTGGAATCACAGTGGAAGGAGGGACTGAGGAGTGGAATCACAGTGGGAGGATGGACTGAGGACTGGGAACCACGTTGGGAGGAGGGACTGAGAAATGGAACCATAGTGGGAGGAGGGAATGAAGATTGGGAACCACAGAGGGAGGTGGGACAGAGTACCGGGAAACACAATGGGAGGAGGGACTGAGGTGCGGAATCACAGTGGGAGGAGGGACTGAGTAATGGAATCACAGTGGGAGGAGGGACTGAGGAATGGAATCACAGTGGGAGGAGGGACTGAGGAATGGAATCACAGTGGGCGGAGGGGCTGAGGAGTGGGAACCAGATTTGGAGGAGGGACTGAGGACTGGGAACCACAGTGGGACGAGGGACTGAGGAGTGGGAACCACTGTGGGAGGAGGGACTGAGGAGTGGAATCACAGTGGGCGGAGGGGCTGAGGACTGGGAACCAGATTGGGAGGAGGGACTGAGGACTGGGAACCACAGTGGGACGAGGGACTGAGGAGTGGGAACCACTGTGGGAGGAGAGACTGAGGAGTGGAAGCACAGTGGGAGGAGCGACTGAGGACTGGGATTCACAGTGGGAGGAGGGACTGAGGAATGGAATCACAGTGGGAGGAGGGACTGAGAACTGGGAACCACAGTGGGAGGAGGGACTGAGGTGTGGAAACCACAGTGGGAGTAGGGACTGAGGAATGGAATCACAATGGGAGGAGGGACTGAGGATTGGAATCACAGTGGGAGTAGGGACTGAGAACTGGGAACCACAGTGGGAGGAGGGACTGAGGAGTGGAATCACAATGGGAGGAGGGACTGAGGATTGGAATCACAGTGGGAGTAGGGACTGAGAACTGGGAACCACAGTGGGAGGAGGGACTGAGGAATGGAATCAAGGTGGGAGGAGGGACGTAGTGCTGGAATGTGAGTGGGAGGAGGGACTGAGGCCTGGGAACAACAGTGGGAGGTGGGACTGAGGAATGGAATCACAGTGGGAGCAGGGACTGAGGACTGGGAATCACAGTGGGAGGAGGGACTGAGGAGTGGACTCACAGTGGGAGGAGGGACTGAGGATTGGGAACCACAGTGGGAGGAGGGACTGAGGAGTGGAATCACAGTGCTTGGGGGGACTGAGAAATGGAACCATAGTGAGAGGAGGGAATGAAGACTGGGAACCACAGAGGGAGGTGGGACAGAGTACCGGGAAACACAGTGGGAGGAGGGTCTGAGGAGTGGAATCACAGTGGGAGGAGGGACTGAGGACTGGGAACCAGATTGGGAGGAGGGACTGAAGAATGGGAACCACAGTGGGAGGGACTGAGGAGTGGGAATCACAGTGGGACGAGGGACTGAGGAGTGGGAACCACAGAGGGAGGAGGGACTGAGGAGTGGAAGCACAGTGGGAGGAGGGACTGAGGACTGGGATTCACAGTGGGAGGAGGGACTGAGTAATGGAATCACAGTGGGAGGAGGGACTGAGGACTGGGAATCACAGTGGGAGGAGTGACTGAGGAGTGGGAACCACAGTGGGAGGAGGGACTGAGGTGTGGAATCACAGTGGGAGGAGGGACTGAGAACTGGGAACCACAGTGGGAGGAGGGACTGAAGAATGGAAGCACTGTGGGAGGTGGGACTGAGGAACGGAACCACAGTGGGAGGAGGGACTGAGAAATGGAATCACAGTGGGACTGAGGAGTGGAAACACAGTTGGAGGAGGGACTGAGGAGTGTGAACCACAGTGGGTGGAGGGACTGAGGAGTGTGAACCACAGTGGGAGGAGGGACTGAGGAGTGGAATCACAGTGGGAGGAGGGACTGAGGAATGTGAATCACAGTGGGAGGAGGGTCTGAGGAGAGGGAATCAGAGTGGGAGGAGGGACTGAGGTGTGGGAAGCACAGTGGTAGGAGAGACTGAGGAGTGGAAACACAGTTGGAGGAGGGACTGAGGAGTGGAACCACAGTGGGAGGAGGGACTGAGGAATGGGAATCAAAGTGGGAGGAGGGAGTGAGGAATGGGAACCACAGTGGGAGGAGGGACTGAGGACTGGGAACCACAGTGGGAGGATGGACTGAGGACTGGGAACCACAGTGGGAGGAGGTACTGAGGACTGGAATCACAGTGGGAAGAGGGACTGAGGACTGGAATCACAGTGGGATAAGGGACTGAGGAATGGAACCACGTTGGGAGGAGGGACTGAGGAGTGGAATCACAGTGGGAGGAGGGACTGAGGTGTGGAATCACAGTGGGAGAAGGGACTGAGGAATGGAAACCACAGTGGGAGGATGGACTGAGGACTGGGAACCACAGTGGGAGGAGGTACTGAGGACTGGAATCACAGTGGAAGGAGGGACTGAGGAGTGGAATCACAGTGGGAGGAGGGACTGAGGAATGGAAACCACAGTGGGAGGATGGACTGAGGACTGGGAACCACAGTGGGAGGAGGTACTGAGGACTGGAATCACAGTGGGAGGAGGGACTGAGGAGTGGAATCACAGTGCTTGGGGGGACTGAGAAATGGAACCACAGTGGGAGGAGGGACTGTGGACTGGGAACCACGTTGGGAGGAGGGACTGAGGAGTGGAATCACAGTGGGAGGAGGGACTGAGTTGCGGAAACCACAGTGGGAGGAGGGACTGAGGACTGGGAACCACGTTGGGAGGAGGGACTGAGGACTGGAATCACAGCGGGAGGAGGGACTGGGGTGTGCAAACCACAGTGGGAGGAGGGACTGAGAACTGGGAACCACAGTGGGAGGAGGGACTGAGTTGTGGAAACCACAGTGGGAGGAGGGACTGAGTTGTGGAAACCACAGTGGGAGGAGGGACTGAGGTGTGGAAACCACAGTCGGAGTAGGGACTGAGAACTGGGAACCACAGTGGGATGAGGGACTGAGGAATGGAATCACAGTGGGAGGAGGGACTGAGGAGTGGGAACCACAGTGGGAGGAGGGACTGAGGAGTGGAAGCACAGTGGGAGGAGGGACTGAGGAATGGAACCACAGTGGGAGGAGGGACTGAGGTGTGGAATCACAGTGGGAGGAGGGACTGAGAACTGGGAACCACAGTGGGAGGAGGGACTGAAGAATGGAAGCACTGTGGGAGGAGGGACTGAGAAATGGAACCACAGTGGGAGGTGGGACTGAGGAACGGAACCACAGTGGGAGGAGGGACTGAGAAATGGAATCACAGTGGGACTGAGGAGTGGAAACACAGTTGGAGGAGGGACTGAGGAGTGTGAACCACAGTGGGAGGAGGGACTGAGGAGTGTGAACCACAGTGGGAGGAGGGACTGAGGAGTGGAATCACAGTGGGAGGAGGGACTGAGGAATGTGAATCACAGTGGGAGGAGGGACTGAGGACTGGGAACCACAGTGGGAGGAGGTACTGAGGACTGGAATCACAGTGGGAAGAGGGACTGAGGACTGGAATCGCAGTGGGAGGAGGGACTGAGGAGTGGACTCACAGTGGGAGGATGGACTGAGGACTGGGAACCCAGTGGGAGGAGGTACTGAGGACTGGAATCACAGTGGAAGGAGGGACTGAGGAGTGGAATCACAGTGGGAGGAGGGACTGAGGACTGGGAACCACGTTGGGAGGAGGGACTGAGGAGTGGAATCACAGTGGGAGGAGGGACTGAGGTGTGAAAACCACAGTGGGAGGAGGGACTGAGGACTGGGAACCACGTTGGGAGGAGGGACTGAGGAGTGGAATCACAGCGGGAGGAGGGACTGGGGTGTGGAAACCACAGTGGGAGGAGGGACTGAGAACTGGGAACCACAGTGGGAGGAGGGACTGAGTTGTGGAAACCACAGTGGGAGGAGGGACTGAGGTGTGGAAACCACAGTCGGAGTAGGGACTGAGAACTGGGAACCACAGTGGGATGAGGGACTGAGGAATGGAATCACAGTGGGAGGAGGGACTGAGGAATGGAATCACAGTGGGAGGAGGGTCTGAGAACTGGGAACCACAGTGGGTGGAGGGACTGAGGAATGGAACCACAGTGGGAGGAGGGACTGAGGTGTGGAAAACACAGTGGGAGGAGGGACTGAGGTGTGGAAACCAGAGTGGGAGTAGGGACTGAGAACCGGGAACCACAGTGGGAGGAGGGACTGAGGAATGGAATCACAATGGGAGGAGGGACTGAGGATTGGAATCACAGTGGGAGTAGGGACTGAGAACTGGGAACCACAGTGGGAGGAGGGACTGAGGAATCGAATCACAGTGGGAGGAGGGACGTAGTGCTGGAATGTGAGTGGGAGGAGGGACTGAGGACTGGGAACAACAGTGGGAGGTGGGACTGAGGAATGGAATCACAGTGGGAGCAGGGACTGAGGACTGGGAATCACAGTGGGAGGAGGGACTGAGGAACGGAACCACAGTGGGAGGAGGGACCGAGAAATGGAACCATAGTGGGAGGAGGGAATGAAGACTGGGAACCACAGAGGGAGGTGGGACAGAATGCTGGGAAACACAATGGGAGGAGGGACTGAGGTGCGGAATCACAGTGGGAGGAGGGACTGGGGACTGGGATCCTCAGTGGGAGGAGGGACTGAGGATTGGGAACCACAGTGTGAGGAAGGACTGAGGAGTGGAATCACAGTGGGAGGAGGGGCTGAGGGCTGGGAACCAGATTGGGAGGAGGGACTGAAGAATGGGAACCACAGTGGGAGAGACTGAGGACTGGTAACCACAGTGGGAGGAGGGACTGAGGAGTGGGAACCAGATTGGGAGGAGGGACTGAAGAATGGGAACCACAGTGGGAGAGACTGAGGACTGGGAACCACAGTGGGAGGGACTGAGGACTGGGAACCACAGTGGGACAAGGGACTGAGGAGTGGAATCACAGTGGGCTGAGGGACTGAAGAATGGGAATCACAGTGGGAGGAGGGACTGAGGAGTGGGAACCAGATTGGGAGGAGGGACTGAAGAATGGGAACCACAGTGGGAGAGACTGAGGACTGGGAACCACAGTGGGAGGGACTGAGGACTGGGAACCACAGTGGGAGGAGGGACTGGGGAGTGGAATCACAGTGGGAGGAGGGACTGAGGAATGGAATCACAGTGGGAGGAGCGACTGAGGACTGGGAATCACAGTGGGAGGAGGGACTGAGGAGTGGAAGCACAGTGGGAGGAGCGTCTGTGGACTGGGAATCACAGTGGGAGGAAGGATTGGAATTACAATGGGAGGAGGGACTGAGGAATGGAATCACAGTGGGAGGAAGGACTGAGGAGTGGGAACCACAGTGGGAGGAGGGACTGAGGAGTGGAAGCACAGTGGGAGGAGGGACTGAGGAGTGGAATCACAGTGGGAGGAGGGACTGAGAACTGGGAACCACTGTGGGAGGAGGGACTGAGGTGTGGAATCACAGTGGGAGGAGGGACTGAGAACTGGGAACCACTGTGGGAGGAGGGACTGAGGAATGGAACCACAGTGGGAGGAGGGACTGAGAAATGGAATCACAGTGGGACTGAGTAGTGGAAACACAGTTGGAGGAGGGACTGAGGAGTGTGAATCACAGTGGGAGGAGGGGCTGAGGACTGGGAACCAGATTGGGAGGAGGGACTGAAGAATGGGAACCACAGTGGGAGGGACTGAGGACTGGGAACCACAGTGGGACGAGGGACTGAGGAGTGGAATCACAGTGGGCTGAGGGACTGAAGAATGGGAATCACAGTGGGAGGAGCGACTGAGGACTGGGAATCACAGAGGGAGGGGGGACTGAGGAGTGGAAGCACAGTGGGAGGAGCGTCTGTGGACTGGGAATCACAGTGGGAGGAGGGACTGAGGACTGGGAATCACAGTGGGAGGAGGGACTGAGTAATGGAATCACAGTGGGAAGAGGGACTGAGGACTGGAATCGCAGTGGGAGGAGGGACTGAGGAGTGGACTCACAGTGGGAGGATGGACTGAGGACTGGGAACCCAGTGGGAGGAGGTACTGAGGACTGGAATCACAGTGGAAGGAGGGACTGAGGAGTGGAATCACAGTGGGAGGAGGGACTGAGGACTGGGAACCACGTTGGGAGGAGGGACTGAGGAGTGGAATCACAGTGGGAGGAGGGACTGAGGTGTGAAAACCACAGTGGGAGGAGGGACTGAGGACTGGGAACCACGTTGGGAGGAGGGACTGAGGAGTGGAATCACAGCGGGAGGAGGGACTGGGGTGTGGAAACCACAGTGGGAGGAGGGACTGAGAACTGGGAACCACAGTGGGAGGAGGGACTGAGTTGTGGAAACCACAGTGGGAGGAGGGACTGAGGTGTGGAAACCACAGTCGGAGTAGGGACTGAGAACTGGGAACCACAGTGGGATGAGGGACTGAGGAATGGAATCACAGTGGGAGGAGGGACTGAGGAATGGAATCACAGTGGGAGGAGGGTCTGAGAACTGGGAACCACAGTGGGTGGAGGGACTGAGGAATGGAACCACAGTGGGAGGAGGGACTGAGGTGTGGAAAACACAGTGGGAGGAGGGACTGAGGTGTGGAAACCAGAGTGGGAGTAGGGACTGAGAACCGGGAACCACAGTGGGAGGAGGGACTGAGGAATGGAATCACAATGGGAGGAGGGACTGAGGATTGGAATCACAGTGGGAGTAGGGACTGAGAACTGGGAACCACAGTGGGAGGAGGGACTGAGGAATCGAATCACAGTGGGAGGAGGGACGTAGTGCTGGAATGTGAGTGGGAGGAGGGACTGAGGACTGGGAACAACAGTGGGAGGTGGGACTGAGGAATGGAATCACAGTGGGAGCAGGGACTGAGGACTGGGAATCACAGTGGGAGGAGGGACTGAGGAACGGAACCACAGTGGGAGGAGGGACCGAGAAATGGAACCATAGTGGGAGGAGGGAATGAAGACTGGGAACCACAGAGGGAGGTGGGACAGAATGCTGGGAAACACAATGGGAGGAGGGACTGAGGTGCGGAATCACAGTGGGAGGAGGGACTGGGGACTGGGATCCTCAGTGGGAGGAGGGACTGAGGATTGGGAACCACAGTGTGAGGAAGGACTGAGGAGTGGAATCACAGTGGGAGGAGGGGCTGAGGGCTGGGAACCAGATTGGGAGGAGGGACTGAAGAATGGGAACCACAGTGGGAGAGACTGAGGACTGGTAACCACAGTGGGAGGAGGGACTGAGGAGTGGGAACCAGATTGGGAGGAGGGACTGAAGAATGGGAACCACAGTGGGAGAGACTGAGGACTGGGAACCACAGTGGGAGGGACTGAGGACTGGGAACCACAGTGGGACAAGGGACTGAGGAGTGGAATCACAGTGGGCTGAGGGACTGAAGAATGGGAATCACAGTGGGAGGAGGGACTGAGGAGTGGGAACCAGATTGGGAGGAGGGACTGAAGAATGGGAACCACAGTGGGAGAGACTGAGGACTGGGAACCACAGTGGGAGGGACTGAGGACTGGGAACCACAGTGGGAGGAGGGACTGGGGAGTGGAATCACAGTGGGAGGAGGGACTGAGGAATGGAATCACAGTGGGAGGAGCGACTGAGGACTGGGAATCACAGTGGGAGGAGGGACTGAGGAGTGGAAGCACAGTGGGAGGAGCGTCTGTGGACTGGGAATCACAGTGGGAGGAAGGATTGGAATTACAATGGGAGGAGGGACTGAGGAATGGAATCACAGTGGGAGGAAGGACTGAGGAGTGGGAACCACAGTGGGAGGAGGGACTGAGGAGTGGAAGCACAGTGGGAGGAGGGACTGAGGAGTGGAATCACAGTGGGAGGAGGGACTGAGAACTGGGAACCACTGTGGGAGGAGGGACTGAGGTGTGGAATCACAGTGGGAGGAGGGACTGAGAACTGGGAACCACTGTGGGAGGAGGGACTGAGGAATGGAACCACAGTGGGAGGAGGGACTGAGAAATGGAATCACAGTGGGACTGAGTAGTGGAAACACAGTTGGAGGAGGGACTGAGGAGTGTGAATCACAGTGGGAGGGACTGAGGACTGGGAACCACAGTGGGACGAGGGACTGAGGAGTGGAATCACAGTGGGCTGAGGGACTGAAGAATGGGAATCACAGTGGGAGGAGCGACTGAGGACTGGGAATCACAGAGGGAGGGGGGACTGAGGAGTGGAAGCACAGTGGGAGGAGCGTCTGTGGACTGGGAATCACAGTGGGAGGAGGGACTGAGGACTGGGAATCACAGTGGGAGGAGGGACTGAGTAATGGAATCACAGTGGGAGGAGGGACTGAGGACTGGGAATCACAGTGGGAGGAGGGACTGAGGTGTGGAATCACAGTGGGAGTAGGGACTGAGAACTGGGAACCACAGTGGGAGGAGGGACTGAGGAATGGAACCACAGTGGGAGGAGGGACTGAGGAATGGAATCACAGTGGGAGGAGGGACTGAGAACTGGGAACCACAGTGGGAGGAGGGACTGAGGAATGGAACCACTGTGGGAGGAGGGACTGAGGAATGGAACCACAGTGAGAGGAGGGACTGAGGAGTGGAATCACAGTGGGACTGAGGAGTGGAAACACAGTTGGAGGAGGGACTGATTAGTGGAATCAGATTGGGAGGAGGGACTGAGGAGTGTGAACCACAGTGGGAGGAGGGACTGAGGAGTGGAATCACAGTGGGACTGAGGAGTGGAAACACAGTTGGAGGAGGGACTGATTAGTGGAATCAGATTGGGAGGAGGGACTGAGGAGTGTGAACCACAGTGGGAGGAGGGACTGAGGAGAGGGAATCAGAGTGGGAGGAGGGACTGAGGTGTGGGAAGCACAGTGGTAGGAGAGACTGAGGAGTGGAAACACAGTTGGAGGAGGGACTGAGGAGTGGAATCACATTGGGAGGAGGGACTGCGGAATGGAACCACAGTGGGAGGAGGGACTGAGGAATGGGAATCAAAGTGGGAGGAGGGAGTGAGGAATGGGAACCACTGTGGGAGGAGGTACTGAGGAGTGGGAACCACTGTGGGAGGAGGTACTGAGGAGTGGGAACCACAGTGGGACGAGGTACTGAGGACTGGAATCACAGTGGGAGGAGGGACTGTGGACTGGAATCACAGTGGGAGGAGGGACTGAGGAGTGGAATCACAGTGGGAGGAGGGATTGAGTAATGGAAATCACAGTGGGAGGAGGGAATGAGGAGTGGAATCACAGTGGGAGGAGGGACTGAGGAGTGGCACCACAGTGGGAGGAGGGACTGAGGAGTGGAACCACAGTGGCAGGAGGGATTGAGGAATGGAAACCGCAGTGGGAGGAGTGACTGAGGAATGGAACCACAGCTGGAGGTGGGACAGGATACTGGGAAACACAATGGGAGGAGGGACTAAGGAATGGAAACACAGTGGGAGGAGGGACTGAGGACTGGAACCGCAGTGGGAGGAGTGACTGAGGACTGGGAACCACAGTGGGAGGAGGGACCAAGGAGTGGAACCACAGTGGGAGGAGGGACTGAGGACTGGAATCACAGTGGGAGAAGGGACTGAGGAGTGGAATCACAGTGGGAGGAGGGACTGAGTGGGAACCACAGTGGGAGGAGGGACTGAGGAGTGGAATCACAGTGGGAGGAGGGACTGAGGAGTGGAATCACAGTGGGAGGAGGGACTGAGGAGTGGAAACCACAGTGGGAGGAGGGTTTGAGGATTGGAACCACAGTGGGAGGAGGGACTGAGGACTGGAATCACAGTGGGAGGAGGGACTGAGGAGTGGAATCACAGTGGGAGGAGGGACTGAGGAGTGGGAACCACAGTCGGAGGAGTTACTCAGGACTGGAATCACAGTGTGAGGAGGGACTGAGGACTGTGAACCACAGTGGGAGGAGGGACTGAGGACTGGGAACCACAGTGGGAGGAGGGACTGAGGAGTGGAATCACAGTGGGAGGAGAGACTGAGGATTGTAATCAAAGTGGGAGGAGGCACTGAGGAATGGAACCACAGTGGGGCGAGGGTCTGTGGAGTGGAACCACAGTGGGAAGTGGGTCTGAGGAATGGGAAGCAAAGTTCAAAGTAAATTTATTTTCCTGGTAAATTTATGTCACCGTAGAGATTCATATTCTTGCAGGCCACACTCAATAAATCTATAATAATAACAACCATAATAGAATCAATGAAAGACCACACCATCTGGGGCGTTCAACCAGCCTGCAAAAGACAACGAACTACAAACAGAATGAATCAGACTCTGACCTATGTCATGAATTTGTTAACTTTGCAGCAGCACTACAATGCATAGCATGCTAAATAAACAAATAATGATTTACAGTAGGTATATATGTATGTGTATTTTAAATAGTTAAATTAATATAGGTAGTGCAAATAAAGTGCGACAAAAAATAGTTGTGAGGTAGTTTTCATGGGTCCTATGCCCTTTCTGAAATCAGATGGCAGATGGGAAGAATCATTGAGTGTGTGCCTTCAGGCTCCTGTACCTCCTTCCTAATGGTAACAATGAAAAGAGGAGACGGCCTGGGTTTTGAGGGTCCATGATGATGGAAGCCATTTTTTTAAGGCGCTGCTCTTTGAAGATGTCTTGGATAATAAGGAGTCTAGTACCTATGATGGAGCTAGTTGGCATGTTCTGAGTATTGGTGGATCCGTGATGATGGATGCTGTTTTCCTGTGACAGCGTTTCATGTAGATGTGTTTAATGATGAGAATGGCTTTGCCCTTGATGGGCTGGGCTGTATCCACTATTTTTGTGATTTTCTGTTCAATGCATTAGCGTTTCCATACCAGGCTCTGACGCAGCCAGCCAAAATACCCTTCACCACATGGCTACAGAAATTTGTCAAAGTTTTAGATGTCATGCCAAATGTTTGCAAACTCCTAAGGAAATAGAGGTGCAGCCATGCTTTCTTAGTAATTACCCAAGACAGGTTCTCCAAAATAATACCACTGAGGAATTTGAAGTTGCTGACCCTCTCCATCTCTGATCCTCCGATGAGGACTGGCTCAGGGACCTCTGGTTTCCTCTCCCTGAAGTCAGTAATCAGCGCCTTGGTCTTGCTGACATTGAGTGAGAGGTTGTTGTTATGGCACCACTCAGCCAGATTTTCAATCTCCCTTCTATATGTTGATTGTTGCCATCTTTGATTCAGCCTGTGACAGTGGTGTTGTCAGCAAACTTGAATATGGCATTGGAGCTGTGCTTAGCCACATAGTCATAAGTTTAAAGCAAGTAGAGCAGGGGGTCTAAGCACACAACCTGTGGTACACCTGTGCTGATGGAGATAACGGAGGAGATGTCGCCAATGCAAACTGACTGGGGTCTACAAATGAAAAAGTCGAGGATCCAATTGCACAAGGATTTATTGAGGCCAAAGTCTTGAAGCTTTTTGATTAGTTCTGGGGGGGATGGGGGGATGATGGCATTGAATGCTGAGCTCTAGTTGATAAAAAAGGCATCCGGTGTGTGCATTTTCACTGCCCAGATATTCCATGGTTGAGTGAAGAGCCAATGAGATGGCAGCTACTGTGGACCTGCTGCTCTGGTAAGCAAATTGGACTGGATCCAAGTTGCTTCTGAGCTAGGAGTCAATACGTTTCAACACCAACCTCTCAAAACACTTGGATGTAAGTTCTACTGGACAATAATCCATAAGGCAGGCTACCAGGTTATTCTTGAAACCTGCAGGTGGGTAGCTCAGACTGCCAATGTGAGAGGTTAAAGATCTCAGTGAACACTCCAGCCAGTCGATTGGCGCAGGTTGTTAGTACTGACACGTCAGCCTTCAAGACTGAAATCACAGGATCAGTGGGGGCTGTGGGAGCTTGTGACAGTTCACAGTGGAAAGAGGGATTGAACACTGGGAATCACAGTGTGAGAAGAGTCTGTGGACTAGGAACCACAGTGGCATTGTAACATATTGGCTAAATAACAATTTACAGCATTTACAGTTGAAAGCTATCGCAGAATAATTTATTTGAATACATAGAATCATGGTGAAGTATTTAGAGAAGAGTACTGCTCAGAAATAGGCCCTTCAGCCCACAATGACTCCTATTTAAACCAGCTTAGTGGTTAACACAATGCTTTACAGTACCAGCAACCTGGGTTCAATTCCCACTGCTGCTTGCAAGGAGTTTGTACGTTCTTCCCGTGACCGCAAGGATTTCCTCTGGATGCTCCAGTTTCCTCCCACATCCCAAAGATGGGTTAAGGTTAGTAAGTTGAGGGCATATTGTGTTGGCGTTGAAAGCGTGGCACACTCGCAAGCTGCCCCCCGGAGCATCTTCAGACCATGTTGGACATTGACACAAAGAATGGCTTTCAATGTTTCAATGTGCATGTGACAAATGAGGCTAATCTCTAAAATCTTTAACAATGGAAAGGGCAGTGGGGCCACAGCAGCGGTTTGAGGGGCTCATGACTCGAGAATACCACAGCAGAAGCGGGGGTGGGGGGGGGAGGCAGGCTGCAGAATGGGGATGTGTCTACACATGCGTGAAGACTGTCTGATAAAAATGCATCAGCACAGGAGAGCCATGCCACATTAACGTTCACAATGTTCTCAATCTTTGTTCAGACAACAGATCTAACATAATGGAGAGAGAACGAAATAGGTTCAGATATCAACTTTCCACACTGTGTATCATTGTGAGGCGCAGTGACATTTGTTAAAGGAAGTGAAGATATCGTTAGGAATAAAAAAAAAATCGATTCCATTGTTTTCATCGCTCTGCCGTCCCTCGAGGCCCCACTGTAAAAGCAAACGGCAGCACGAAATGAATCGAAATTCCATTTCCAGTCATTCAGGGGCGAGTCATGCCTCAGAAAGCTGAACTAAACAAGACTGCTCCCGCAGGGACCCTCGAGCAGGCCTCTCCTCCTCAGGTGTAGTTACCTCAGCCTTCCCAAACACCACTGCTCTCTCGACTGGAGCATCAAGGGGGCTGAATATAACATGACCTCTCCTGGCACTCAATCTGTCTGACTCGCCTTCAATCCTCTGCGGACTCATTGTAGGCACTTGTTTTATGAGCTTCTCCCTGCTCAGCTGCAAAAGCAACCATCCTATAACATGCCCACGAGTGCTTCTGCACACCAACGCTGCTGTGGATCCATCCCAAGTGGGTGTGTTTTCACACGTTTGCATATTACCTGATTCCTCTTTTGTGTTTCGGCGAGCAACTTGTGTGCGCGTTTCAGGTGTTTATGCAGTTGTGGTGGAGTTCACATGATTGTGCGTGGGTGTGTTTTGTAGCATGTGTTAAAGGACATTTGGGATTAACTGCATTGGGCCAATTGGTGCATTGCAGCCTTGAGTTCTATGTTCACACAAAATGGAATTAGTCCCATGTGGTATGGTGTGAGGATCTTAATAGGCTCATCTCCACATCTGCATGATAATATGGCCATTATCATCAGGAGTTATTACCTAATTACTGCCCATTACGCTGCTGGCATTTAGGGCAGCAATGAAGGTCCTCCATCTCTGTCTGTAGAGCAGGATTCTTCCTTGCTATTTCCATATCAATTATTTTTTGACCAGTTGGGCTTGTTAGCCCTGAGCTGAATCCCTGATCCCGGGAGACCACCCTGAGTCTGAGCTTTGCCCTTTCACTTGTTTGGCACGTGTGACCCTGCCAAGAGTCAAAGCGCAAGGTCCCGACTCTAGTCAACGTCCCTCTCCGGGTCACTGAGGCACACGAGCCTCCAAACCCTACGACAAGGTTGTGGTCCTCTTGGAGGATCAAGAGATATTAACCAAGAAAAATCACTATGAAATATCTTGCACAAAGCTTACAAAGTCTGCAAAGTTAAATGATATTCAACCTAATCACAAAAAAGCAGGCTCTTTGGCTCATCAGGACTATGCTGTTGTGTTAAAAGTCTGAGAGAATATTTTCCCAGTGTGTTGCATATGTTCATGAATCATGTTATACTTCTGTTCCTCTTGTACTTATTCTACTTCCCCAACACAAATTAATGCAACTTCCTCAATTAAAGTGATAGTCTTACATTCTGACCACTCTCCACAATAGACTTTAGTGTTGGTTCTAATTGTGTTCTTTCTTGTAAAAAAAAATCTGTATAATTTATGTTCAATTTATGTTTTTCTTGTGAATACTGCATATATGACCTGGGTTCAATTCCCCCTACTGCCTGTAAGGAGTTTGTACCTTCTCCCCATGACTGCGTGAGTCTCCCCCGGGTGCTTGAGTTTCCTCCCGCGGTCCAAAGATGTAGCAGTTGGTGGGTCATTTGGTCATTGTAACCTGTCCCGTGATTGGGCTAGGATTAACTCAGGGGTTGCTGGGCAGTGAGGCTCGAAGGGATGGAAGGGCCTGTTCCACGTCATATCTCAATAAGATGGCGTCTGCCTGTGAAGTTGCTGCAAGTAAGATTTTCATTGCATCTGTGCTCATGTGTATTGTGCACATGGTAATAAATTGGACTTTGACTAAATTTTTTTTAATAAACTACTGATGTTGGACATCTGAAATAAAAAACAAAAATAAAATACTGGAAACACTCAGCAGGTCAGACAGAGATATAAAGTTATGATACAGGCCAAAGGCCAAATTTTAATTCAAGTTTAACAGAACTCCTTTGCTTTTAAGCTCTTGAAACAAGCCTAGTGCTTCGCACTTTCATGGTTCTTTAAACCTTGTCACAGTTTTTAATGATTTGTGAATTCCTTTGCAACTATACCACAATTACACTTCTATTTTGCAAATCGTACCTTAGCACTGAATACCATTTCTGAGTTATGAACAGTGAATACTAAAAGTAGAACTTCCGATGAAAGGTCATCCGTAAACATTATCTGTGCTTCTGGCTCTACAGGTGCTGTCTGACCTACTAAAAGTTTCCAGCATTTTCTTTCTTTTAATTTCAAATTTTCAGCATCTGCTAGATTTTATTTGCTACTTGATTGCTTTTAAATTAACATCTTTAGCCCTTTAGCTTCCTTTCAATAAATGCTGTATCCAGCTCTTATTAAGCCCCACTGTTCGGGGAATTCAGAATAATGTGATGTTGTGAGTGAATGATGCACTGGAGCAGAGAGCAAACAGCACAACCAATCAGTGGCTGCACCCTGCAACCAGTCAGTGGGAGAACAATGCACCAGGCCTATGATTGATCAGTGACTGAACTGTTTGATATATCAATGTGTCAATGACGTGATTTCTCATTGTGTTCCTGGTGTGATCGATCTTCTGAAACCCAAAGGTAACAAAATGAAGAGCAACTAATCACTCTTCACTAACTGGGAAATTCTTCCTTATTGGTTGATGGCAGGCAATGCTGGTAAGCAAGCATTTTCATCATGGATACTCAAGGAGAATGCTAATGTATATCAAAGGAGAGTCAATAAGTATTCACATTAACTTTAAAAAGGGACCTGTGCTAACTAGACTCAATAATGTGTGAAGGGAAACTTTTTGTCAAAAGATATATAATTAGGCGATAATCCACAATTAGTTATATACCAAATCCTGGGTAGTTCAAAGTTCAAAGTAAATTTATTATCAAAGTATATTTATTACCATATACAACCCTGTGTTTCATCTTTTACAGGCATTCACAGTAAATGCATGAAGCACAACAGAATCAAGAAGGGCCCAATGGACGGACAAGCAACCAATGTGCAAAAGACAGCAAGCTGTGCAACTACAAAAAGATAGAGAAAAATAATGAATTATTAAGCAATAAATATTGTGAACAATAGATGAAGAGACTTTGAAGGTGAGTCCATAGGTTGTTGGAGCAGATCAGTAAAGGAGTAGATGGTGCTGAGTGAAGTTATCCCCTCCGGTTCAAGATCCTGATGGTTGAGGGATTAAAACTATCTCCTGAACAGTTCAATAAATCACAAAATAAACACAAAAGGCAAGGACAAATCTGAGATTGTTATCAGATGATCACTATAGATTTACTTGGCAGAAAGCACAGTTGGGAATTTGGTGCATGTGTGTGCACTGACCAAATGCTGGGTAATAAGCTGGTTGTAGGATTCTATTATAATAAAATCAGGACTTAGGAGCATATGAGGCAAGAACTGGAGTTGGATATTTGGAATCAAGCCTGTTCTGCTGCTTGATAACATCGCGGCTAGTTTCCAATTTTCTACCCCTCTCCCCAAACCCTTGACTCGCCGACAGTCTGATAATCTCTCCATGTTACAGGACCCTCCACTCTGAAAAAATTTCTGCCTGAAAATGTTACCTCCCAAGTCTCATTTAAACCTGTCCCCTTTCACTTTAAACCTTTATCTCTCGCTTTAGACTCTGCTATCCTGTGGGAAAAAAAGACTATGACTTATCTATGCCCCTCATGTATCTCATTAAGACCAACCCTCAATCTTCTACACTCAAAGAGAAAAAGCTCAGCCTCTCCTGTTACTCTTCAAACCCTTCAATCTGAGGAACAAGCTTGTGAATCTTTTCTGCACCCTTTCCAACCTTCCTATAGCTAGGTGGCCAGAACTGCACACAATACTCCAAGTGTGATCTTACTAGTCTATTGTATAGCAATGTAACGACATCCTACCTGTTGTACTCACTGCTCTGACTGCTAGAGACAAACACAACAAACTTCTGCTTCATCACTCTGCCTGCCAGTTTATAAAATCTGTTCTCTGATTCTAGATTGTATCAAATACATAACAAGGGAGGCTGGAGGGTATGGATACTTCCCCAGAACCACAAACACACTATTGAACAGAAACATCAACTTTGATCATAACCAGAAAAATAATCAGCCTGGACTCAGATATCGAAAGGAAACATCAAAAATAGCTAATAATAATAATAAATTAAAGCAAATGGCAGACATCGAAGGACAGAAATAGCTAGGAGAATGGGTGGGTAAATGGCAGATACAGTTCTGTGATGGAAGATGTGTGTGGACACAAGCCCAAAACACAGGCATCAGAACAAGAGAATGTAAAAATTAGCTGAAGACGAAGGATTTTAAGTTAGAAGCAAGTGGTAAGAGAACTCCAGAGTATTAGTCTCCTTATTTATGAAAGGATTTATTTGTCATAAAGGGAGAGCAGTGGAAGTTTACTAAACTGATCATTGGGAGCTGAAGACTGTTACATGAGGAGAGATTAAATCTGTATTCATTAAAGCTAAAAAGATGGGGTTTCACTGAAATGTCACAAGCTTCCTTCAGAGCTTCAACCTGGATGCAAGGAGAAAGTTTCTTCTAGCTGAGTGGTCTCCAGCAAGAGTTTACAGCTGTGACACTACAGGGTAAGGCATGCAGGTGAGGAGTATTCCCCACTGCAGAGGGCTGTGGGAGCCAAGATGCTGAACATATTTACGAAGGAGGTGTGTAAATAAAATTCTTAGACGCAAAAGGCATCAACGTGTATGGAGAAACTGAGGGAATGAGATCAGTTTTTCCTCCCACATCCCAAAGATGAGTGGGTTGGAAGGTTAATTGGCATCTGCAAATTGCCTCTAGTGTGACGGTGCATGGTAGAATCTGGGGGTGGGGGTAGAAGATGGGCAATTGACAAGAATATGGGGAGTATAAAAATGAGAGATCAGTCTAAATGGAAATTCAGGCCTCAAACCTCTCAACCATTGAGCACACCTACATGAAACGCCATCACAGGAAAGCCCCATCTATCATTAGGAACCATCGCTGCCCAGGACTTGGCCTCTTCTCACTGCTGCCATCAGGAAGAAGGTATAAGAACCTCAGGACTCACAGGTTCAGGAACAGTTACTAACCCTCAACCATCAGGCTCTTGAACAAAGGGGATAACGACACTCAACTTGCCCCATCATTGAGATGTTCCCAAAACCAACGGACTCACTTTAAAGGACTTGTCATCTCATGTTCTTGCTACTTATTGCTTATTTATTCACATAATTGCTTTTTTTTGGATTTGCACAGTTTGTTGTCTTCTACACACTGGCTGAATGCCCTAGTTGGGTGGTCTTTTGTCAATTCTGTTATAGTTATTATTCTATAGATTTGTTGAGTATGCCCATTAGAAAACGAATCTCAGGGTTGTGTATGGTGACATATATGTACTTTAATAATAAAATTTACTTTGAACTTTGAAATAGAAAGTCTTGTTGGGCTGAAGGTCTTGGCTCTTTCCACGTGCTAAGAAAAGGATGGACAACTTTCAAAGGAGTACCTTGTGAAATCATTAGATGTGTGGGTCCTGGAAAGTGGAGAAGATGGGACCTCTACTAAATAAGAACTATTCGCAGTGTTGCTTCACAGGTTCAGAGTCCTGCTTCCCAAGTTTGATCCTGATCTTGGGTACTATCTCATTGTATTTGTACCTTCTTCCTGTGACTGTGTTGTGTTTCTGCCGGATACTCTGGTTTCCTCTCGTACCTGCTGTAAGTTGCCCAAAAGAACCAAAAGGGGTGGAGATAGGCACGTGAGAGAGAGAATAATTTGTAGTTTGACAGGAGAATGGGACTGACGGGATTGCAGTGGCGGGAGCTACAATGCAGTTGATGGGCCAATTGGCTCCTTTCCATGCTGCAATAAGTAAGAACAAGTAAGACTTTTATCCCAGAGGGTTCTGGGAAATATGGCGTGTTTGTCTCCTCACTTTCAGAAGGATGGACATACGACAAGGAAATAGACTACTCAATAAGACCATTACACACAGAAGCAGAATTAGGCCTCTTGTCAAAGTTCAAACAATCAATGTGCAAAAGAAGACAAGTTAGGAAAATTAACAAAAATACTAAATAAGTAAATAAATAGTACTAGGAACGTGAATGGCTTAGTCCTTGAAAGTGAGTCCTTAGGTTGTGGAATCAGTTTAGTGTTGAGATGGGTGAAGCTATCCATGCTGGTTAAGAAGCCTGATAGTTGAAAGCTGCTTGGGCCGATTGAGTCTGCCCCATCATCTGATTATAGCCATTTTATTTCCCTCTCAACCTCATTCTATTACCTTCTCCCTGTAACCTTTGACTCTCCTACTAATCAAGAACTTATCAACCTACTTTAACATACCTAATGACTTGGCCTCCACAGCCATCTGTGGCAATGAGTTCCACAGATTCATCAGCCTCTGGCTAAAAAATTTCCTCTTTATCTCTGCTATAAAGGGACATACTGCTGTTCTAAGGCTGTGCCCTCTTGTCCTATTCAGCTATTGGAAATTGCTCTCCATGTCCATTTTATCTCGTTATTTAAATCGTCTATAACTGAGGTAGTACAACTAAATGACTTGAGCTACATCCAAGTTGATAACCATGAGGCCTGTATCCTCATCAGCTTCAAAAACTAACAAGGGGGTGGCAAAATTCAAATTTATCATAGGGGCCAGAAGAAGGATCATAATCTTTACCAAAGTGTAAAATACTGAAAGGTGTTGGATTATCACTCATCTTTTCACACAACAAGGTGACAGACACAGTGATGCTAAGCAATTAAATATAAAAAACGAGAAATCTGCCAAGTAAGAGAGGGATCCAGAAGCAAGGGTACAGTTTTTGAAACGGTGGGGTGCAGAGATTCAACAGCACCTCTGTCTATCAGAATCAGAATCAGGTTTAATATCCTGGCATATGTGTGAAATTTGGTAACTTTTCAGCAGTACAATGCAGTATGTGGTAATACAGGGAAAAAACTGACATACAGTAAGTATACAGTATATACAGTATGTGTATCAAATGGTTAAATTGAATAAACTGCAAAAACATATACAAAAAAAAAGTAATGAGGTAGTGTTCATGGGTTCAATGATCATTCGGAAAATGGATAGCAGAGGGAAAGAAGCTGCTCCTGAATCGCTGAGCGTGTACCTTCTTCCTGATGGTAACAGTGAGAAGAAGGCATTCCCTGGGTGGTGGGGGTCCTTAAGGATAGATATTGCCTTTTTAAGGCATCACTCCTTGAAGATGTCTTGGATACTATGGAGGTTAGTACCCATGATAGAGCTGACTAATTTTCCCTGCAGCTGACTTCGATCTTGTGCAGTAGCCTCCCCCTCCCCCCGATATCAGTCGGTGATGCAGCAGTGATTCTGTCCATTCTCTCTGCATGCTGCAGTGTGAAGAGCCTGTCTTCGTCTTCAGCCCAGGAAGCTCAAACATCTCATATATCGTCAGGGTAACGCCCAACCTGACAGCATGAACACTGATTTCTTTAACTTCTGGAAATTTCTTCTTCCTCTCTTTCACAATTCCCCTTCCTGATTACCCTCTCACCCCTTCTCTACTCCTCACCTGCCTGTAACTTTGCTCTGGTTCCCTTCCTCCTCCTCTTTTTTTTACATTGTTCACTATCTTCTAACAGATCCCTTCTTCTTCAGACCTTTATCTCTTTCAATGATCCCCTCCTGACCTCTCACTTCATTCCCCCCTCACCAATCACCTTCCTCCTCACTTTTATCTGCCAGCTTGTACTCCTCCCCTCCTGCCACTTTCCTACTCCGGCTTCTACCCCCTTCTTTTCAAGTCCTGGATAAAGGATCTTGGCCCCATATATCAATTGGTTATTCCCCTCCTTAGGAGCTGCCTGACTTCCTAAACTCCTCCGGCATCTTGTGTGTGTCGCTCAAAGTTTCTAGCATCGGCAGAATCTTTTGTGTTTCAATTAGCCTCGATTAACCTTACAAACATCCCGGGAGGAAGTGGGTTTGGGAACATCTTGGCCCACTAGTGTTATTGATTGGATTCAACATCACTCCGACCACATGTCATGTCACATCTGCAAAGCACCGCCAGCAGACATTCCCAACCTGTTTAGTTGGCGCCAAGGTATAATGAATGGTCTGCACTGATTGATGCAACTTGTATTGATCTATTGGCAAGTTTTGCTCTGTTGATTGCACTTGAGGTTTATCTCAGACAACATATTGATCAAAACCCACGTATTACCACAGATGCTGAGGCTGTCAGACAACTTAGTTGGTCAGTACATCATCCTGTTTCTCAGATTGCTGGTATGGGTGGTTTGGAGGGCAAGAGGGGTGGTTAGGTTGTGAAGAGGACTGAGGTGAAGATGGTGAGAATGTATGAGGGGGAAGGGAAAATGGGTATGCAGAAAAGAAGGGAGGGCAGGGAGAAAATGGGGGAGAGGGATAAAGGGTAAAAGACATGTTGGGATGGGGAAGGGTCTGTGTGAATGGGGGAGAGTGAAATTAGGAATGGAGACAGAAAGCAGAACAATGCAGAAAATGGGTGGGATGGTGAAAGAAGGGGGGGAGGAAAGGGGGATTGGAGAATAGGAGAAGGGATGGGGGTTTTGGAATAGAGATAGAGCAATTGAAGGAGAGAGAGATAAGGGGAAGAGTGAAAGGTGAGGAAAGGAAGGTACAGGATAGGATATAATTGTGATCTGCTTATTTACACTTGTTGGGATGTGTGGATGCTTCCAAGCATGTCCTGAAGGAGAGCAACTGCATCAGAAATCTCATTTAAAGGCCGGCCAACTGGAAGTGACACAGTGAGTTGGTATTCATGCTACGTGGAAGTGTTCTGAGTGGAAGATCTTCAGAGTGTAGGGTGAAGAAATTGCACCTAAAATTGTTCACCATCTTTTAGTTCATATCACATTCTCCCTTAGAATTAACTGAAGAAATTCATGTAGACTAATATGGAGGTTGTCAGCACCGCAAAGCCAAACAAATTGCCATTGGATAAGACCACAGGGTCTAGTCTGATATCGAATTTGTCACAGCCAGAGTTCCATCCTTTATATCAGATACAAAGAGTTGAGTTACTCTCTGAGCGGGACATTAAATGATCTCCTGGCATTGTGTCCAAGATTTGCATTGGAGTTGTCCCTGGTGGACTGATCATTAGTTACCTCTTAAGCAAAATTTCTAAAGGGATTGTACTGTCTGACCTGCTGAACATTTCCACCAGGTTCTGCTTTATCTCCAAAGATCTTATCTGGCCATATTTCACTGCTGTTTCTGGGGACTTGCTTTGCTGATGTGTTTCCCAAATATCCAGAGAGCTTCCTGACAGTTGCCTCTCGTTCTGGTCCGAGGACAGATGTCCAGATGCTTGACCAAAAAGATTTGTTTCAAAGGCAAAATAGCGGAGAACAATAGACTAGAATCCAGATAGGCAGGTCTTATGGTGAGAGAAAAATCTGGTACATTGAGTGCTCTGTGTCACTTCTGCTTGACCATTTATTTTTTCAAAGCAAAATCACTGTCTCTCTCGTTATTGTGCCTGTGCAAACTTCCATTCCTTACTTTAGCTTAAAGCATATTTCTGCCAACTCAGCACTTATCAGCACAATATCAGCATTAATTATACTGTATAAACAAGCAATGTTGCTACAGTCCTCTCTCTTCTGTTATGCCATTGTACCATCCCAGTTCTGTATCACAGAGCCCTTTGTCCCCAGTGCAAAGAACCTTCACAATCATCAACTATTTCAATACAATGTTCTTGTAGATTCTATGGGTGTATGAATGGAAGGTTCCTCATCTGAAACAGTAACTGTTTCTCTCTCCACATATGCTGCATGACATGCTGAGTCTTTTTTCCAGAATTTCATCTTTTATGTTTTATGTTCTATCCCCTACGTGTAAGTCTAGCCTTCCAGGTTAAGTCCCATCACCTTACCATTACACAGCTCCAGTAGCTTAACACACTGTCATTTATTCCCATTAAAGACTGGTCCACTTGTCCTAGCACAGAAATTCTATTTGTAATACACAGTCCTCCCACACCTTTCCTCTTAATGAAAACTAACTTGTATCTTTCTCTTTCTCAGTTATGACAGAGGTTTTGTTACGAATCACGGACTATTTCTCTCTCCACAGATGGCACCTGACCTGATGAGTTTTTCCAGCATTTTCTGTTTTTGTCTTAGGTTTTGAGCATCTGCAGATTTTTGCTTTTCATTTACCGCTAAGTTCAAATTTTCCTGGGATAAACTAGGACAGTAGCTTTTCTGAAGATCATGAGTGTTGTATGTTAAGAAACTAATATAAGTGTATAAAATAATGAAGGGCATAGATAAGGTGAGTACACACAGTTTTTTCCTAGGATTAGGGCATCAAGAACTAGAGAGAATACTGCAGGTTTAAGGTGCAAGGTGACTTAATAGGAAACTGGGGGGGGGTGGGGGCAACTTGTTTACCCAGGTAGAATGAGTGGTAAGAGGAAGTTGTTGAGGCAGTTGTAAGACCATAAGACATAAGAGCAGAATTAGGCCATTCAGCCTATCGAGACTGCTCTGCCATTCCATCATGTCTGATCCCAGATCCCACTCAACTCTATACACCTGCCTTCTCACCATCTCCTTTGATGCCCTGACTGATCAGGAAGTGATCAACTTCCACCTTAAATATACCCACCCCGCAAACTCAGCCCCCACCGCAGTCTGTGGCACAGCATTCCACAGATTCATTATTCTCCGGCTAAAAAAATTTCTCCTTGCCTCCCTTCTAAAAGGTCATCCCTCAATTTTGAGGCTGTGCCCTTTAGTTCTAGATGCCCCCACCATAGGAAAGATCCTCTCCATATCCACCCTATCTAATCCTTTCAACATTTGGTAGGTTTCAGTGAGATATCTCTGGATTCTTCTGAATTCTAGTGAGTACAGGCCCAAAGCTGCCAAAGGCTCCTCATATGTTAACCCTTTCATTTCCAAATTCATTGTGAACTTCCTATGGACTCTCTTCAATGACAACACATCCTCTCTGAGATATGGGGCCCAAAACTGTTGACAATACTCCAAGTGTGGCCTTACTAGTGTCTTATCAGGATTCAGCATTATCTCCTTGCATTTATATTCTATCCCCCTTGAAATAAATGGCAACATTGCATTTGCCTTCTTTACCACAGACTCAACCTGTAAATTAACCTTCCAGGAGTCTCGCGTGAGGGCTTTGAAGTCCCTTTCCACCTTCTCCCCACTTAGATAATAACACTATTGTTCCTTTTACTAAAATGCATTATCATACATTTCCCAGCAGTGGATTATTTTAATAACATTTGAAATGCACAGACAGGTAGGTGAGTAGGAAAGATTTAGAAGGCAAAATGGGAATAGCCTAGATTGACATCTGGTTAGCATGGACCAGTTAGGACAAAGGGCCTGTTTCCCAGCTGTACGACTCTATGACTCTAACATCTGCTTTATGAAAGACGACACATCGCAGGGTAATGATAGAGCAATGTGGCAGGGATGGAGAGCACTGTATCTCTGGACATGAGGTGGATGATATTAAAAGAAGACATAACTAAGGAAGCACTTGAAGGGTGCTGATGTTCGACTATCGGAGAAAAAGGGATTGCATCTGTCTAACTGTGTGTGATGAAGTTGTGGCAGTGAAAGCGCAAAGAGAGAAGTTATTGATTGGAGGAACACTGAGATGACCACAGGTTGAGATGCAGACCTGTGGGACAAAGGAGTAAGCTGGTCAGAGAACTCAGTCAGGGTGTGCTGTTTGAACAGCTCCGATAGTCACAACAGGATGCCACAAACAAGAGTCGGGGCAAAAGGCCCGGCACAAAGCATCACTGCGTAGCGAATATCGAGCAAGAGAAGTCCGCAGTTTTGGGGAAGGAATGCGTGCTGTTTGCAGAACTGTGGAATGCTCTGAAGTCATGAGCAGATTTATCAGAGGGCCTCATTGCACTGTGCATAGAGCTCCAAAGTCGAGGAGATCTTCAGTTGGATGTCAATAGGTACAGGTTTATTAATGCTGGTTCACTTGGGATCGCAAGAGTGAAGATACTGCTTTTAGCATAGTACATCGAACAGTACAATGCAGGAACAAGCCTATATTGGCCCATCATACCTATGCCAACATGAAACCAAATTAAGCTAAATCTCTTCTGCCTGCACATGATCCATATCGCTCCATTCTCGGCATCTTCATGTGACCATTTAAAAGTCCCTTACATGACACTACTGCATCTGCATCCACCAGCACCCAGGCAGCCTGCTCCAGATGTCTACCGCTCTGCGTAAAAAGTCTTGCCCCACACATCTCTCTTAAGCTTCCCTTGTTCACCTTAAATGCATGTTATAATTGAAATTCTTGGAGACTCTATAGAACAGGGAATACAGTAAGTTCAGGAACATGATATTATGAACATACCTCTTCCCACCCCAACTCCTGTAAAAATTCTGTTCCCTTTTCTCAGTTCCTTCGTCTCCACTGCATCTGTTCCCAGGATGAGACTTACCTTTCCGGGACATCAGAGATGTCCTCCTTCAAAGAAAAGGGTGTTTCTTCCTCCACCATTGATGCTACCCTCATCTGCATCTCCTCCATTTCTCACCTACCTGCGCTCATCCCATTTTAAGAGGAATAGAGCAACTTTTGTCCTCACCTACCATCCCATGAACCTCCACATCCTACACCTCATTTTCCACAACTTCCACCACCATCAATGGGACCGTACCACCAAACAGATCTCTACCTCTCTACCACTCTGCTTTCCACAGGGATCGCTCCCTCTGTGATTCCCTCGTCCTTCCATCCCTTCCCACTAATCTCCGTCCAGCACATCCCTGCAAGTGCCAGAAGTGCTGCTACACTTGCTTCCTCTCCTCCATCAGGGCCACAAATAGTCCCTCCAGGTGAGGCAACACTTCACCTGCAAATCCTTTAGGGTCACCTATTATATCTTGCACTCACGATGTGGTCTGCTCTACACAGGCGATACCTGACATAGATTTGGGGACCACTTTGTCAAGCATTTCTGTTCCATCCACAAAAAGTGGGATTTCCTAGTGGCCAACTGTTTTAATTCCTATCCATGTTCTTGTTCTGACATGTCAATCCATGGCCTCTTCTTCTGCCATGATGAGGCCACTTTCAGGTTGCAGGAGTAAAACTTCATACTCCATCTAGGTAGCCTCCAACCTGATGGCATGAATATTGATTTCTCCAATTTCAGGTTAATTTCTCCAACCCCCCCCCCCCCCCCACCCCACCAGCTCACCCTTCACTCTTCAATTCCATACTCCAGCCTCTTATCTCTTCTCTTCACCAGCTTATCACCTCCCCCTTGTGCCGCTCCATCTTACCTTTCTCCCAGGGTTCACTCTCCTCTCCTTTCAGATTACTTTTTCCACCAATCGCCTCCCAGCTTTTCCCCCACCCACCTAGCTTCCCCTATCACTTTCTACCTTGTCCTCCTTCCTTTCCCACCAACTTTTTCTGACCTCCTCTCCCTTCTTGCTCAATCCTGATGAAGTGTCTTGGCCCAAAACATCAACTGTTTATTCATTTCCTTAGACGCTGCCTGGCCTGCTGAGTTCCTTCAGCATCTCCATAAGACCATAAGGAGCAGAGTTAGGCCATTTCGCCCATTGAGTCCGCTCTGTCATTTCATCAAGGCTGATCCAATTTTCTCCTACCTTCATGCCCTGACCAATCAAGAATCTATTGACCTCTGCTTTAAATAAACATAAGAACTTGGCCTCCACAGCTGCCTGTGTCAAAGAATTCCACAGATTCACCACACTCTGACTAAGGAAATTCCTCCTCATCTCTGTTCTAAAAGGATGCCCCTCTACTCTGAGGCTGTGTCCTCTGGTCTTAGACTCTCCTACCATAGGAAACATCCTTTCCACGTCCACTCTACCAAGGCCTTCCACCCTTCCATTATTTCATTGAGGCCATCTCTAATTCTTCTGAATTCCAGCGAATACAGCCCCAGAGCCATCAGACACCCTTCAAATGACAAGTCATTCAAACCTGGAATCATGTTTGTGAATCCCCTTTGAACTTTCTCCAGTTTCAGCACATCCTCTCTAAGATAAGGGGCCCAAAACTGCACATGATACTCCAATTAAGGTCTCACCAGTGCTTTACAAAGTCTCAACATTACATAATTGCTTTTATATTCTAGTCCTCAATTTCATGTGCGTTGTCCTGCAGATGGCAATGTCTCTATTAATTTACTTCTGCAACCAGCAATTTTAAGCTACCAACATTAATGCAGACCAGGTTAATAACATTGAAATAGGGACCATATAAAGTTGCTATACATTTTGTATCATTCTGCCTATCCCTGCTTCATCTGAGATTTAGCTCCTTGGTCTGAAGTGAGCATGAACATGAAAAACCTTAATGCAACTGAAAAGGAATCAGCACAATGTTCTTGGACCTCATTTATTGCCGGGCACGTGACCAGATCTTGCAACAACTGTCCTACCTTTGTGACATGATCTTGAAGGTGTCGGGAAGGTAACACTCGACGTTCTCCATCTGGAAGAGGTCGGCGTCGCAGATCTTGTTGTCAGTCCGCCCGTAGTTGGCGCTCTCGATCATTATGACGTCACTCCCCGGGCACCGCAGCTCGATGGGGTACCCTTCGCATGCCAACTCCCGGCGCATCAGACCGAATGGCAAGGCAGCCCGACTCAAACCTGGGGAGCAAGCAGAGGAAACACGTTGAGACCTTCAAAGCTCCTTGTAACACCTGACTTTGGATCCTAATCAGAATCACGTTGAATAACACTGGCATACGTTGTGAAATCTGTTTGTTTCGCGGCTGCAGTGCGTTGCAGTACATAATAATAAAAACTATAAATTACATTAGGGAGTACATATAAGTCAAATAAGTAATGCAAAAAAAAGGAAAAAAAAAGACCATTCTGCATTGTCCGTTCAGAAATCTGATGCCATAGGGGAAGAAGCCATTCCTGAATTGTTGAGTGTATGCCTTCAGGCTCCTGTACCTCCTCCTTCATAGTAGCAATAACAAGAGGGCATGTCCTGGGTGATTGGGATTCTTAATGATAGATGCAGCCTTTTTGAGGCATTGCCTTTTGCATCGCTCCTACCACACATACAGGTACCTTCAGTAGCACGAGAACATGCCCCATCAAGTTCAATGACAGCTTCTCATCTAGTGTCATAGATCTCTTGCATGATAAAGATGAAGTCTTAATCTTTCAATCTACCTCAATGTATTCCTTGCAATGTATTAGCTGCCTACATTGCACTTTTTCTGTAACTAACATATCCTGCATTCTGTTAGTGCTTTTTACTTTTCTGCTACCTCACTGTACTTACTTATGGAATAATTTGACAGGATGGCATGCAAACAAAATATTTTCACTGAATTTCTGAACATATGACACTAATAAACTAATTACTGATAACCTTCCTGAGGAAAGCGAAGGTTGAGAGCTGATTTGGGAATACCAACGCACTGGATAACAAAAAAAAGAGCGTGGCTGGGACTATGAGCAGGCAGTTTATTTAATTGTGAATTATGAGTACATTCATGATCCTAGATGATTTAAGAACAGCAGAATCTTAGATCATGGCTCACCCTTCATTTAAAGCTAACTTGTAGAAGAAAGATTTCAATGAAAGAGTGTTGAGTCTGTAGAACAGGCTCCTCAAGGAGCAGTCAGCAAAAATTCATCCGTATGTATTAGATAAAATTCTTTCAGAATGTAACATTTTATTTTACAGTATACGGGCTGTCTCTGAGTAACAAATGGGTTTTGCTTTTTACGGAATCAGTAAGTTAGCTTGTGTCCATTAATTTGGAAAATACACAAAAATCATTCAATATGGTCAGACTCAGGGTAATTATCACTGACATATGCCATGAAATGTCTGAGACATAAAAAATTACTGTAAGTTACAAATTTATTGCAAATCAGGAATGGTGAGGTAGTGTTCACAGACTGTTCAGAAATCTGACAGTGGAGGGGAAGAAGTTGTTTCTAAACCATTGAGTGTGTGTGTGTCTTCAGGCTCCTGTAGCTTCTCCCCGATGGTGGTAATCAGTATGATAACCATACCTTCTCAGTATTGTAACAAATGACATTACAAGAATATAAATAAGACTGATAAAAGGGCAATTATGAAAGTGGACAAGGAGAAGAAACTTAGCTCTCCCATTCATAGGAACAAAGATATGTTTGGACATCAGATTCTTGAATTTAATAATATGATGGGAGCTTGCTCAGGTGTGGGGTGTCCGTTACCTAGAGACAGAATGTTTGATATATGTCAGTCAAAGTGGAGCCAGGCTGAAGGATTAAGGGACCTTGGACTTAAGCAGATTTTCCAAGTGAGCATCCATGAGCTTTAGAGATTTCAGAGTTTTATAGCCCATCCAAACCTTTGTAGCCCAAGGGACTCTCTACAAAGAATTAAGAATCCTGTTCTGCATTTAATGAGTTGGTAAGCAACCTATCTTGAAAATCCATGGTTTTACCCAAATTACCCTTGGTATCTTGAGCAGTCCCTTCATTAATTAATAGGACTGAGTGTGTAACATAAAAAGAAAATAGATATTAGGACCTGAAACATTACATTGCTTTCTCCCTCCCAGATGCCGCCCGATCAGTGTTTGGAAGTGTAAACAAAATGCTGGAGAAACTTAGTAGGTCAGGAAGCATCTTTGGAGGGGAATGGACAGCTGCTGTTTGGAGTTCAGATCCTGTATGCTGAGAGTTCTGGTTATTACCTGCAGAAATGGTGATTAAAAGTCCAAATGTTAAACAGTTTGGAATTAGGAGAGAGTTGACAAAGAAGGCTGGATAGAGACAAAAAATAAATGGAATGTAAAAGAAATCAGGAGAAGCAAGCATGAGAGTGTGAGGAGAGACAAAAGATGTTTAGTCTTTCACAGTCTTTTAGATTTTCGTTGACTCTTGAATGTTCTAATGTTCTGAGACAGAGACAAGGGTACTGCTAGTGTTGGTATAGTAACAGATGGAGGAAAATAGAAGCAGGAAATTATGGGGCAAAGAGTGCGTCGATGTAGTGCTGGGACAGAGATAGATGCAAAGACGTTGAAAATCAATTAATTCACAGGTTGCGTCATTAGCAATTTATGTGTTGTAACTTCATCTGTACTTTAAGCGAGGTGCACAAGCATCATGTAGTAGCGTGATGATGTATGAAATTCATATATTTATACATATAACCTGTAATCAATTATTTAATGCTTAATCAAACAATTTTTTTTATTGAGTTGGTTACATAGTTGGCACAACATTGTTGGCTGAAGGGCCTGTAATGTGCTGTAAATTTCTATGTTCTATTGAAATACAACACGGAACAGGCCCTTACGGCCCTTTGAGCTGTGCCATCCAGCAACCCATTAATTTCATCCCAGCCTAACCACGGAACAATTTATTATGATCAATCAACCTACCAACGTCTTTTGACCGTGGGAGGAAACCAGAGCACCCAGAGGAAACACACACGGTCACGTGGAGAATGCACAAACTCCTTACAGGCAGCAGCGGGAACATATACAAGATTACTCAAATAATACTTAGATATCAAGTACACAACAAGCAATGGGGATTTATGTGGTGGGTATTTAAAAAAAAAGTTTGACCAGTAAAAGCAATCCCAAAACTGCTCCCTTGCAAAACCTGAGGCAGAGGGAGAAGAGGCATCCTTTTTTAGAGATACAGCATGGTAACAGGCCACATCACCCAATCTGGTAACAGTCACTCCACAACAGGACCAGTAAAAATCCTTCACTCTGCCCTTAGCTATGAAAAAGCATCTCTATGAATACAATAACCTGTTCCTCAGAGACTGTGCTTAATCGGTGCAGAACTGCACAGGGCTTAGGAATGGCAGCGCTGGAATGAGGCAGGCCATGTGAAAATGAAAAATAAAAGTGTTCAGGAGACACTGACAAGTTCAATCAATCAGGCAGAGAGAGGAAAGATTTGCAATCTAAGGGCTGAACAGGCCCTGATGGATTGGAACGAGGAAACAAAGCAAGACGGGCCTGTGGCAAGGCTCAGATTGATGGGCCCCAGGCACTGCCGGAACAAGCAGACCTGGCTTGGCCTCTGGGTGGGAGGTGGGCCCAGACCGATCATAAACAGACCTGAAGCTAGCAGAGGGTCAGCTCCGGGTAGGGCAATGGAAAGCTGAGCACTGAGGCCTAAATCCTGGACCTTGATTTATGCCTGTTGGTGATGTCATTTCCTCAGGAGTTGTTTGGCACTCAGAGAATACTCAGAACATTTCAGAGATCTAAACAACATTTTTACCTTCATTTTGAAATAGAACATTGATTTTATGTTACATTTTACCACATGCAAGGGGTAGTTGGTACCTTTCAGTCTTTCATAATTATTGCCTTATAACTTTCTTAATTTAGACAACTGATACACCCAACACCTCTACTTGTAAGACTATATTACACCACACACCCCTCCAGTATATAGCCCAGACCCCTCACTGTAACAGATTCACACCCTGTTCTCCTCACTTAACACTGACTCACCACACATTTCTCACAGTAACTGTTACATCCCACTACTCACTACAACAATCTGATATTTGAATTTGAATTAATTTATTTCTTACATCCTTCACATACACCAGGAGTAAAAACCTTTACATCTCTATTTAAATGTGCAATTTACAATAATTTGCAATAAATAGTATGCACAAAAGGACAGTCAATATAACATAGAAATACAATTGCATCAGTGTGAATTAATCAGTCTGATGGCCTGGTGGAAGAAGCCGTCCCCGGAGCCTGCTGGTCCAGACTTTAATGTTGCAGTACCGTTTCCCGGATGGTAGCAACTGGAACAGTTTGTGGTTGGGGTGACATGAGTCCCCAATGATACATCTCACCCTCACTGTTACACTCATATATCGCCCATCCTCGCTGTGCCTCAGATACCCCAACCCCTCACTGTAATGCTCATGTACCCCACACCCCTCATTGTAATTGATACTCTCCACATCCTCACTGTGACACTGATACACTCCACACTCTTCAACGTACAAACGATATACCCCATACCGCTCCCCGTAACAAATCCTGCCAGCCCCTTGGCCCACCCCACTGTGGTGCCTAACTGAGTCCATTGTCTGCCGTTCCATTCTCATTACTCTCGATTGTGGGCAGTGACCATTTCTGAGTGTTTGATGGCTCTCAGCTGACAACTCTTTTTGTTCCCTCACTGCGCCGTGCTGTGCTGAATTTCATTTCCACACACTGTTTTATGCAGTGTTTACTAAACTTGAGAATGGGCTATTTCACAGATTTCCTCTCACCTAATGTATTTAGTAAACATCCATCAATGATTAAATGGGAGGTCAGACACCAAACCACAATTTAGCTGTGTAAAACAAAGTGATGATGGCTCTTTCTGTGAGAACGGGAAGAATGGCGACTCGTTTTTTTTCCCCACACAGAAAGGCACCTTGGATGATGATCAAGGATCTTAAGAAAAATGGCTGCGTGAGGCGGTGGATGTAGTGCAGTCCATCACGGGAAAAATTCTCCCGACCAGTGAGCACACCTATAATGAGCACTGCCACAGCCCGATGTTTAGCTGATTTAAACGCTGGGCCGGATGGATTGAACAGACTGGGCTTCGGGACCAGAGGCGAGGGCTGGGCCTCGTCGCTCCGTGATATTTACTCTGCTCTCTGCGGCACTGAGGTCGACGCTGTGGCCTTCTCTGGTCGTCCCAGGCTTCGTGTCTATGTACTCTCTTTCATGCTGAATGCCATTCCTTGAATTTGTTGTTTGCAAATCTGTGCTTTCTCTCTCTGCGCACTGGGTGTTAGTCTTTTTTAAATGGGTTCTTTCAGGCTTCTTGTTTTGTGGCTGCCTGTAAGGAGACAAATCTCAAGGTTGGATAATTTATACGTACTTTGATAATAAATGTACTTTGAACTTTTGAACTTTGAAGAACCTCCACCATCCAATCTGTTCTCTCTCTGCTTCCATCAGGAAGGAGGTACAGGAGCTAAGGTCCTACACCAACAGGCTCAGGAAGAATTAACAATCAGGCTCCTGAATCAGTGTGGATAACTTCACTCACCTCAATGCTGAACTGATTCCACAACCGATGGACTCACTTTCAAAGACTCAACAACTCATGTTCTCGGTATTACTTACTTATTGCGGTTGAACAGTTTGGCTTCATTTGCCCACTGATTGTCAGTCTTTGCTTGTGTGTAGTTTTTCATTGAATCTATTGTATTACTTTGTCTACTGCGTATGCCTGCAAGGAAATTAATCCCAGGGTTGTATATGGTGACATATACGTACTTCGATAACAAACTAACTTTGATCTTTGGAATGGTAGAAATTGAGAGGTAACTTTAGAGGTTAGCACCTGATTTGTATTTGTCCTTGTTTAAAGGCTGTGTGTGTTTATACAGTATGTATCTGTAGGTACAAGGGGGATGATGTGCCTCTATTTGTGAAAACTAATTGACCCAGCATCAACGTTTCACATGTATTCAACATCTTTAGTACTGTGGAACGTCACAAGGAGCTTCATCAGAGCAAACAAAACTGAAACTAGAGATCACATTAAAGTGGGCGGCCCAATACTTGGTCAGAGAGGTGGGTTTTAGGAAAATAAGGACACGTGAAGTAGGATCAGAAGTCAGTCTTGACGAGACACGAGTCTGCTTTGCCAGTCGCTAAGGTGTTGGTCATCTTCATTTCCCTGCCTACTCTTCACATCTTTGGTCTGGATTATACTAAATAATTCAAATTTCACAAGCCTCTGAAGAGAAGAATTCCAAATGGTCCACAGTCCCCTGGGAGAGGATTTTTTTCATGTCTCCACCTTAAATAGAAAACCTTGCATTCTGATGTTATACTTTCCAGTCAAAATTCTCTTCCGAGGGGAAATATCAACCTCATCAAATATGCTCAGAGTCTTATGTTTCAGTGAGAACACCCCCCAAACCGCTGAACAATATACACAGGCTCTCCAAATCACCCTTCACTCACAGGTTATTCCATCAGGAGTCAACCTGGTGCTCCTCACTGAGTGGCCTCCAATAAGCAGACCATGTGCAGGTATGGTCTCACCAGTGCTCTCCCTGTATGACTTACCAACGAGGCCAATGTTCCATTTGCTTTTCTAATTACCTGATGCCCCTGCTTTCTAGCATTCTGTGTTTCATGTACGAGTGCTCAGAGAGGCATAGAGTATTCAAATGAAACAAGCTATTCGGCCCAAATTACCCATGCTGACCTGAGCTTGGGCCTTACCTTTCTAGTCCCTGTCTAAATGTCTTTTAAACACAGGAGCTTTCTGTAGTCATCTTTCCACTTACACATTAGTTTTCTAACTGTAACCCCATTTCTCCATATTACGCACCCTTCCTTAACCCATGTACCTGCAGACCTGCATCCTGTGCACAACTTCCTTTCCCACCTTTCTGTTTGGTCAGTCCATGTGGTCTGTAAATACTTGAGGCCCCAGCACTGATCTCTGTGGCATACCATTAGTTGGTTTTCCACCCTGATAAAGGCCCTTTATTAACACCACCCTGTTTGTGTGCATTAACCAGCCCTCTAACCCTGCTAATATATGACACCCATCTCATGCGTTCTTACTCTGTAGTATCTTTTGTAAGACTCTTCTAAATCTAGAGGCTGTTTCCTAATCTAGCCTGCTTGTTATGTTCAGAAAATATTTTTTTTCCATTTTCCTTCATAAATCTATATTTTCTGATTTTCTAAATGTGTCCTGCTCTTTGTTAAATAATGGATTCCAACATTTTCAGAGACTCAGGGAGGAGCTGATAAAATTATGAAAGGCAAAGATAGAGTAGAAATGATTCCCTTTCCCAGGATAAAAATGTCAAGAACTGGAGAAAAATGTATTTAAGGTGAGTAGCTTTGTCAAAGCTGGAGACCAACCACAGCTTCAGCCCGGATCATCGGCAGGCTTGCTCACCACAGCATCTGACTGGCAACTGAAAGTCCATCTTGGCAAGCAATGAAAGTTCCCTGGCTTCATCGCATCATCATCCCTGAGGTCTGACATGGTCAGTCTGTCAGAAACCTCAAAGCAGCTGTTCAAGGTAGAACTGGCAATTCCTTGGGAAGACTAGATTGAGGAGGTATTTGAATGCAAGAAATTCGACTACCAGGAGCTGGTAGAGCAACACCAGAGATAGGGGTGGAGGGCACACTGTGAGCCTATAAAGGTGGGGTTTAGAGGCTTTGCTGGTTTATCGCTGTGCAGAACCTCCTCTCTCCTTGACGTTATGGGGTCTGTAAAGCAAAGAGCAACCAGGACCGTCCCCACCGAACGAGCCACAAGATGGCTATTGATCAAGAGGGGTGACCCATGGACCAATGCTACTGCAAAACAAGTCAGGGCCTGATCAACCCTTCTGTTGAGAAGGTGAACACGAGGAAATATGCAGATGCTGGATATTCAAGCAACACACGCACAATGCTGGTGGAACGCAGCAGGCCAGGCAGCTCTTACTATCTTCCCTTTCAGTTAGTCCTGACGAAGGGTCTCGGCCCGAAACGTCGACAGCACTTCTCCCTATAGATGCTGCCTGGCCTGCTGCGTTCCACCAGAATTTTGTGTGTGTTCCTTCTTTTGAGAACGTGCTTTAAGAATGTGGTAGTGAGCCAAAATAAGTTAAAAGGTTACATTGGGAGGAACCCTGGAGACCAGCAGAAAGAAATGGTGGGATGATGTGAGCAGGGTCTGTGGCAGAGGTCAGAGACAGAACAGCATAGAGGAGGCAGAGGAGGGGCTAAAGGCAGATGAGGGAGGGAGGTACCTGAACATTGGAGTAAACAGACTGTGTAAAGGACATGCAAAGCTGAGGGAAACATCCTCTTAACTCATCAAAATCAATGGGAAACCAAAGCTCGTACATTGACAATGCCAGCACTGGGAGGGGAAAGTCTTTGTTGAATGAGAATGAGCATCGGTGTAGGGTAGGGGTTGCAATGCAGGGGTGTAAAATTTGTGGGGGCAGAGGTGTGTTGAGGATGGAGAGGTATTCCATGATATTCACCTTCAGCAAGATCTAAGCATAATCTTGATTTCAACAAGCCAACGCAAAAGTGAGGATATTTGCAGAATGTGTGCTTGCAAGCACGAAGGAAGAGAGAGTCATGACCATAATTTATTGAAAAGACAAAGAGAAACAGCCTCTTGAATTAAAACAAGGGGCCAGGGAGTGATTTCTTCAGATTACAACTTTTTATTCTGACAGTTTCTGGTCTCCAATAGACCCTAACATCCATGGCTGAGGACTCTTGGAGTCTTTATGTCTTCCACTATTCCAGTGGGGTCTGGGGACATGTTGGGGTCTGAACTCACTGCAGTAGGAACTGTACTGGGACTGTTCAAATCTAGTAATCTGAGTGCGAAGAACTGAATTCAGTCTGTACCACTGCATAACTCAAGCAACTGCAATCTTTTCTACGATCTTCACATACAGCTGTATCTCATGAACTCCAGCCTGGTATTGTGCTCAACACAGACATCATAGTCCAAAGGGTCTTTCTTGTGCTGCACTGTCCTACATTCTATGTTCCTGCTACAGAGCTTAAATCCACATTTAAAGTCCTTTGGCCTCTCACTTCAACCATCTTACCATAACCAAATCTTACCTTAGATTGATTGTTCAGTATTGGCACAACATCATGGACCAAAGAGCCTGTACTTTACTGCATTCCAGGTTCTACATAATGACTGAAATCAAGCATGGTCTCCTGCTAAACACTGAACAAACAGTACCCAATGAACAGCTATATTTCATCAGGAGTTTGAGGTGACTTGGTATGTCACCATGGGAACCATTCAGACTGGTTTCATCACCATCTGGTATGGAAGGTCCATTAGAAAAAGCATTGCAGAAAGTTCTACTCTTAGTAAGCTCCATCAAGGGCACTAGCCTCCCTAGCATCAAGGATAGCTTCAAAATGTGATGCCTCAAAAAAGCATTAATGACCCTCAGAACCCAGGCACCTGCTCTCTTCTCATTACTACCATCAGAGAGGTCTGACGTTCAACATTTTAGGAGCGGTTTCTTCTCCTCAGCTGTTTTTCTGATCTGACAATGAACCTACATATGCTACCTCATCAATTTTTCTCTCTTTTAGTCCTACTTACTTAATTTTATTATCTACTGTATATACCATATTGTAATTTATGGTACTTTTAATGTATTGCACTGTACTGATGCCACAAAACAACAAATTTCATGACATATGCCAGTGATACTAAACTGGATTCTAATTGTGCTGCTAAGGATGTTAGTCCGTAAGAGTATGGTGTAATAGAATTATGGTTATGGTTGGATGGAATTGTACAGGCTTATTATCTGTGATATTCCATGCTGGGGTGTAACACCTCATTGTTGGGTTGTCCACATCACAATCACAATTGGTGATTATCTTAGTGTTTCCAATCAAGAAACATCACTGCAATCAATCCAGCATCACTGACCATTCCTGCATATGGACACAGGAAAATAGGAGCAGGATCAGCCAATTTGACCCTTCAAGCCTGCCCACTATTCAAAATTATCATGCTGGCCTCAGCTCCTCTTCTGTGCCAGTAATTCCTGCAGCAGGCACCTGTTCCAAAGGAAGTGAGTACACCAGTACTCAACCAACACCTTGTGCAAGTATATTTGGTGGCCACTTTGTTAGGTATAGTTGTGGAACATGCTGTGGTCTTCTGTTGCTGTATCTCATCCACTTCAAGGTTCAATGTGTTGTACATTCAGAGATGGCTTTCTGGTGAGTCTCCTGAAGAGGCAACTTCACAAAGGCTCAAGTATGAAGATTAAAAGTGCAGCAATTGGCAACAGTTTTCAGAGTTTGAACTGTGCCCAATCAGTGAATGGGATTCATGAGCAAGAGTGAATAACAATAATGCAGGGGCAAGTGGAGCGGCCATTGTGTGAGTGGCCCACTGTTAGAATGGGGAGGTTTTGACTTTGGCTCATCAGGCTTGGGGAGGTAAGTATCTGGGAAGTTTTGTGTTCTTCTTCTTTATTGTTCATTCTTCATGGATCGCCTATGATGAAATGGCGGAGAAATGGCCTAATTCTGTTCTTATATCTTATGTCTTCCTGGCTTATGGACTATTGTGCATGAAAATACCAAAAAATCAGCAGTTTCTTTCTTATGTATTTGCATAGTTTGTCGTCTTTTGCACACTGGTTGTTTGTCCATCCTGTTGGGTGTGCCCTTTCATTGATTCTATTATGTTTCTTGTATGCAAGCAAATTAATCTCAGGGTTGTATAAGGCGATATATATGCACGTTTACTTTGAGCTTTGAGTTTTTGAAATACTCAAACCACCCCATCTGGCAGCAACAATCATTTCACAGTCAAAGTCACTTAGATCATTCCATTTCTTCCCCATTCCGATGTTTGATCTGAACAACAACTGAACCTCTTGACCATGTCTGCATGCTTTTATGCATTGACTTGCTGCCATGAATGGCTGGTTAGATATTTGTATTAATGAGTAGGCATAAAGCTGTACCTAATAAAGTGAACACCGAATGTATATTGCGACATTGAGTCGAACACTGGAGATTGCTTTTCTACTTTCTCATCCAAGAAGATTGTGTCACAGGAGACTGTGACACCCCTTCCTCACCCCTTCCTCTCACCCTACACTGGTTAACTCCCCTCTATACACTCAGTCTACATTGACTATCACTTTGCCTCCACAGAAGCTGCTTGACCTCCAGTTGTTTACTTTTTGCTCTTTACACTGTAAAGATTGATGTGTCTGTTACGCACAGCACTTTAAAGTTATGAATTATACCTAAGCCTTGGCTGGAGTATTGTGCTTGCAATTTAGGAAAGATGTCAAGGCTTTTGAGAAGGTGCAGATGAGATTTTCCACTGATATCACTGATGAGGAACCTCATGTGAATGGAGAGGCTGCAGGAGTTTCAATGGAGCGGAGAAAGTTGATTTAACTCATCTTCAGATCTATAAGGGAGTTTGACAGAATAAATAAGCAAAAGCTATTTCCACTGCCAGGAGGATCAGAAGCAAAAGGGCACAGATTTAAGATAACCAGTAAATAAAAAAAAAGAGGGAGATGAGGAGATTTCTTTTTAATGCTTTGAGTTTTGTGGTCTGGACTGGTTGGTGTTAAGGTTATGGAAGTAGGTTCAACAATAAATTTCAGAAGGGAATTGGACAGATAGTTGAAATGGTAAAATCTGGACACTGCAATGTATAAATCCTTGAGTATTCCCAGATGTCAGGCTGGAGCCAGCAAATGTATTTAAAATAAAACAGGACAATAAACCAGCAAAATCTTAAAGAAGGGGGTCTCACATTTTGTCCAGGCCCGTGATAATCTTCAATATTGAATTCAGCAACTTCAAATAAATAGTTTTTTTCCCCCAGTGTCTGTGATACTTTACCAGCTCTGATGAAAAGTCACTAATCTGTAACTTAATTTGGATTTTCTTTCTCCTCAGAAGCTGCCTAACCTATCGGGTATTTCTAGTATTCCTTTATTTAAGTTTTCCCGTATTTTGTATCTTGTACCTCTCTCTATGACTTCATTTGTTTTACTCTATTTATACCTGCTGCAGCTGAGATTAACAGGACTTCCCCACGCATTCTTGGTAAATTATGCAATGTCTTTCTTAATCTCCGTCCTATCACAGACATTCCCTTTGTTCTTCCATCCTGTAGTTTAAAACCGATATGATTTTTAACTTCATTGGTGCTAATGACATGAAATATTAACTTTTTGTTGCTTGACCTGAGTACCTTACCACTTTCTGCACTTATTTTTGGACTTTACTCCAATATCAAACCCTACCCCAAAGAAAACACAGCAAAGATCATAAACCTGAATCATTATCTCCATTTCTCTCTCCTTAGATGCTGCCTGACATGTGAATATCTCCCGTATCTAATTAAATGGCCACTAAGTACATGTTCATGTTGCTGCAGCCCATCCACTTCAAGGTTCGATATGTTGTGCATTCAGAGATGCTCTTCTGCACACCACTGTTTTAACGTGTGGTTATTTGAGTTACTGTCACCTTCCTGTCAACTTGAACAAGTCTAGCCATTCTCCTCTCTCATTAACAGGGACTTTTGTCCACAACACTGCCACTTACTGGATTTTTTTTTGTTTATTGCACTATTTACAATAAACTCTAGTGACTGTTATGCGTGAAATTCCAGGAGATCAGCAGTTTCTGAGATAATCAAGCCACTCTGTCTGGCACCAACAGTCAAAGTCAATTAGATCACATTTCTTCCCCATTCTGGTGTTTGGTCTGAGCAACAACTGAACCCCAGGACCATGCCTGCTTTAATGCACTGGACTGCTGCCACATGATTAGATATTTGCATTAATGTGTAGGTGTACAGGTGTACCTAATAAAGTGGCCACTGAGTATATTTCTGTACTGATTCTCAATACAGAGTAATGCTTGTTCACCTCTTAAATAGGTGCTACAGTACTGATATGCATCTCTTTTGACACATGGGTTGCAGGTGAACTGACAGGGGGCACAACATTCCCAGACCACTGAATAATGAACTACTATTTCAAAGGCTAAAAACTCTTATGGAGTATTAATATTAATGGGTACTTGAATGGCTGAATGCCCTTTGCAGTGGTCTGATTACTAAATCAGAATAACTGAGAGTCAGGCCCTTTAACCCACTGACTCTGTACTGTCTACAAAGCTCCCATTTTTACATTAATCCTGCACTAATCAGTTATTCCTCCTGACATCCCATCAATCACTTACCTACGTGCTGGTGGCAATTTCAAAGTGGCCATTTAACCTTCCAACAAAATTGAGTTTGTCCAGCAGTTCGTTTTCTTATGGTCCAGATTATAGCATCAGCAGCCACTTACGCCAGTCAACCCACATGTCTTTGGGATGTGAGAATAATCTGGAGCATCCCACACGAGAACGTGCAAACTCCACACAGACAGCACCAGAAGTCAGGATTGAACCAGGGTCACTTAAGCTGTGAGGCAGTGGCCTTACCAACTGCACTATTCCTTCACTTCAGAGCACTGTATTTTCATCTTATTATTTGGAATATATTGGGAATGAACACATTGTCCAAACAGTGGCTCTTCAGAACAACATACAGTAGAAGAGTACCACACAAGAAAAGGCCCTTCAGTCCACAGTGTTGTGCCAAACTAATTAAGTTAATGACACTTAATTGCTTCTGTCAGTACACACAAAAAGGCAAATTGGAGCATATACAATATAGCAAAACTATTGGGAAGTTAGAGGATTGGGGAGCTTTTAAGAATCAACAGGAAAAAAAAGGGAGGAAGGACGAAATATAAAGATCAATTAGCCAATAGGTACCAAATTTTTATCAGATACTTTATATAAAGAGAAAAAGATAGGTAAGACTGGACATTAGACTGGTGGAAAAGGATGCTGGGGAGGAAGTAACGGGGAATGAAGAAATGGGGGATGAATAGATCTTGCATCACGCTTCATTGTGGAAGACACCAAATGCATACCAGGAACTCGAGAACGTCAGGGGCAGAAGAATGTGTGGTCACTATTACTAAGGAGAAGATGATTGGGAATATTTTCTAAATGGGGAGAAGATTCAAAACTCAAAGGTGTAAAGGGACTTTGTAGTCCTAGTGCAGGTTTTTCGAAAGTTAATTTGCTGGTTGAGTTGGTGGTAAGGAAGGAAAATGCCAGGTTAGCACTCATTTCAAGAGGACTAGAATACCAAAGCCAGCATGCAATGCTGAGACTTTATGAGGTGTTGCTTAGTCCATATTTGGAGTATTGTAATTTGTTCTGGGCCCATATCAAAGAAAGAAAGTGTTGGCTTTGGAGAGGATCCAGAGGGGATTCATGAGAATGATCACGGGAGTGAAAGGATTAATGTATGAGAATCTGATGACTCTGGGCTTATACTCGCTGGAGTTTAGAAGAATGGGGAGGGGGAGAGAATCTCATTGAAAGCTAGCAATTATTGAAAGACCTAGGTAGAGTAGAGAAGGCAGGAGAATGGTGATGCAAGGGAAATTAGATCATCCATTATTGTATTGCAGAGCAGACTTGATACTCTGAACGGCTTAATTCTGTTCCTATGACCTTATGTAGCTTAAACAGACTTTTATAAAGCTACAACACAGTTTCTTGACTCTTGGTCTCAAAGTACTGAATAGATCATTGAGTCATAGAGAAGCACTGCACAGAAAGAGGTCTTTTGGTCCATCTAGTCCTTGCCAAAGCCATTTAAACTGCCTACTCCCATCAGTCTGCATTGGGACCAAAGCCCTCCTTCTCCCTACTATCCCCATACTTATCTAAACTCACCTTAAACATTGAAATAGAGCTTGAATGTACCACTTGTGTTGGCAGCTCATTCCACACTCTCTGAGTGAAGACGTTTCACCGCATGTTCCCCTTACCGTTCTCGCCTTTCACCCTTAAGCCATGACCTCTGCTTGTATTCTCACTCAGCCTCAGTGGGAAAAGCCTGCTTGCATTTATTCTATCTATACCTATATCATAGTACTATATCATAGTTTTGTATACCTTTAGTATTCAATACTTTTAGTTCAATTGAAAGATCACTAACCTGAAATGTTAGCTTATGTCTGGAATTGAACTATAAATGTGTGCTCTCAGTGACTGGCCCTTGCATGCTTGGTTCAAGACCCTCTGCTGGGGAAGACAGCCATGCACTGAGTAGGACTTTTCCTTTCCAATATGTGTTACTGCAGGATGGAGATTAGTTAGGTCCAGGATCAGATGCAGGTACTGGGGGATTGCAGGGTATACAATTCAGAATGTGAGGTTAGGCTTGGGGGGTCTGGAAGTGAGGGGACGATGAAACTTTCTCCAGTAGCGACCAATGCTGGGTGAAGGGATTCCAAATGCCCATTGGAGATGTGAAGAAGACTACAAATATCTACCAGAAGAAGTGATGACTGGATTGTGCAGAGACTGTGATCATAGGTCAGGTGTAGGGTTCAGTGTTTGGAGATGGTGAGATGATATTGGGAACCTAGGTGGGGTGCATGGTGGGTAAAGACTCTTGACAGGGAGCCCATCCATTTCAGGTTCGTTGACGTTTCCAAGACCCCTCCAGGTCTTCCGATTTCCTCCCACGTTTCAAAGATGTACAAGTTAGTAGGTTAATTGTTCGCATAGCAGGCTCATTGGCCAGGAGGGTCTGTTACTGTGCTGTATCTTTAAATGAAAGCACATAAATAAATGAAAGTAAAGCTCCTTAAGGGGGTCCCCGTTAAATTGCAGGGTGCACCCATGCCCATTGTGGACTGATGTGCATCACTCACTGCTCTGGTAGGATTGAAAGCAGTGACCAGACATAGTGAGGATCAGAAATCATGGATCCGCACACTGACTTGTATCAATGCATTATACTTGATTGAAATTGAATTGCACAGACCACAGAACTGTGGCCCCCTGAGTGATTCAATCTGAGTCCAAATTCCTCCTCTGACCTGTTCAGCAATCCCAGCTTTTTCAATGCCCAGCATTTGCTCTCTGCCAACATATTAATCGTCTCCTCATTTGATAGCAACCTAACACAAGATCCATATTCATACTTTTGTCACAGAGCAATATATACCATAATTATTTATTTTTATTTTTACTTAGAGCTACAGTGTGAAACAAGCCCTTTGGCCCTTTGAGCCATGCTGCCCAGCAGTCCTCTGATTTAACCCTAGCCTAATCATGGAACAGTTTACAATGGCCAATTAACCTACAACCTAGTATGTCTTTGTGGGAGGAAACCAGAGCACCCGGAGGAAACCCACGCGGTCACGGGGAGAACATACAACCTCCTTACAGGCAGCGGCAGGAATTGAACCCGGGTGTCCTGTACTGTAAAGCTTTATGCTAACCACTGCGCTACCGTGTACATGCAGTGTCCAGAAAGGGCTGGCAGAGATTTGTATCAATACTTTGCTGGCCATAGTAAGAAAGGGTTCCCTACCTTACCGAGTAATGACTTGAGGTCAACATCCAATAGTACATGCATTGTTTTGGATATGAATTGATTTTGTTGATATGGCACACTGATTCCTCCAGGCAGTTCACAAAACCGCTTCTTTTACTTCTTTTATGTATTCTTTTTCTTTCAAATGTGGCTCAGCTACCGCTGGAGCTGGGGTCTATGCTTTGGCAATGTGCTTTTGGGCCAGTTGAGTAGTCTGGCGCTTTGCTATTTCCGATGAGATTCCACGAAGTTTTGCGCAAAGAGTGCAGCCTTGAGGCCCAGAGGCCAGGAGACGATGCGCACGGCCATTATCGACTCCTTTTCTTGCCGAATTCGCAGGCTAAAGTGCTGAGGAAGATTGAAATCTTCAAGACGAGAGCAGAACATGAGCGGGTGTTTTGTGCTGTATACCAGCCTCTCACTCGCTGCTGCTGGAGGAAGGTGTTTGTGTGTGACGGTCACGTTCTCTCTCTCTCTGTCTCACTCAATGCTGCCAGAAAATTGTGCTGGAATCCTGGGTATTGAGCGAGGTTTAATTGAGGCAGTTCGTGGATTGGACTTTGCAGAACACGTTATGATGTGTTTTTGGGTTTCTAGTCGCTCTTTTTATTGTTGCTATTTTGGGCAATTTTGATCGAGGCGCCTGCAAATAATGAACAATTCAGTGAACATAACAGCCGAACTGAATATGTCTGGACTCATTTGATAGTGTGTTTTGTGTTCTGTGTTTCTCGTTCAATTTTTTTTTCCCTTTTGCTGTTTGCACGATTCATATTTTTTGCACGTGGGGAGGGTGTGGTTGACATTTTCCTTTGAATGGGTTGCAGCGTTTTCTCTGTTTCACGACTGTCTGTGTGAAGATGAATCTCAGGGTTGTATGCTGCGTACGTACTCTGATAATAAATGTACCTTGAGTTTGTAGAGCTGCTGTCCCACCACTCCAGTGACCTGGATCCAATCCTGACCTCTGGTGCTGCCCATGTGGAATTTACACACTCTCCTTGCAATCACATGGGTTTCCTGTGGGCATTCCAGTTCCCCGTCTCCACATCCCAAAGGATTAGTAGGTCAGTTGGCCGCTGCAAATTAACCTCAGGGTGTATGTGAGGGGTAGAAGAGCAAGTTTGATAGGAATGCAGGGAGGATGAAATAGGAATTGAGTAAGTGACTGCTTGATGTTCAGTATGGGCTGAAGGGTCTAATTTGTGCAGTTTCTTTTGATGATTCATTCTGATATGGTTATAGTGAGAACAGTGCAGTTCGGTATGGACGTGAGGGTCAAGGCTTGATCATCAGCGTGGTATACTACTCTACTGTATGGTGGCATGGTTACATAGTGGTTAGTACAACACCTTACAGCTCAAGTCACCCGGGTTCAATTCTCCACTGCCTGTAAGGAGTTTGCACGTTCTCCCCGTGACCGTTTTAGGTTTCCTCCGGGTGCCCTGGTTTCCTCCCACAATCCGAAGACCTACCAGTTGGTAGGTTAATTAGTCATTGTAAATTTTCCCATGTTCAGGCTCAGAATAAATCCGGGGATTATTGGGTGGCGTGGCTCGGAGGGCCTATTCAGCACTGTATCTCAATCAATCGATCAATCAATAAAAGTTAGCTGTCAGGTCAGCCTTTACTCTTCCACATGAAACTACAGAGCCAAACCGAACTGTGTCTAAGGCTAATATGTTGGCTTGAGGTTGGCTGGTTGGAAGCTCAGGGAGTTATCTTGGCCAAGGTGCAATATATAGCTGTGAATGGAATAGATGATATGATGGTTTCATTTTCTGAACTGCCCTCCCTTCTTTCCCAAGCCCAGCTCCTTAACCCTCTGAGATCACTGCACAACATTCTCACCTGCCTCTGAACTATTTTTGGTTTCTTGTCAAAGCTATGCTATCAGCTGCCACGACCCTTTGCTCTGGAATGCCCTTCCTACGCCTTCCTTTCAATCAGTTTTCCTTTGGATATTCTCTTTGAAGACTATCTCTTTACCCAACCATTGGGTATTTTCTGACATCGGCCACTGTCAGATCTCGTTTGCCAGTCCTGTATCGTCCTTGGAGCATTTCGATATGCACCTATGAGGATGTCCTATAAATGTAACAAGTGGTTGTTGTTGACTTTGTTGTTTTCCTAAGGATCTCCCAGTTTCCTCCCACATCCCAAAGGATTAATTGACTGCTCTAAATTAACCTAGTGTATAAGCGAGTAGCAAAATCTGGAGTGAGGCTAACAGGAATGCAGGGTGATTAAAATAGGCTTAAAGTAAATGGAGGCCTGGTGGTCAGCATGAACTCAGTGGGGTGAAGCAAAAGTTTTGTACTGTGTATTCTTAAGATTCATTCTGATATGGTTATAGTGAGATGCAGGGCAGTTCAGTATGCAGGTAAGTGTTAAGGCTTGATGGTGACCATATGGAGATGCAGAGTTAGCTGAGCTAGCTCAGAATCTGGCCAGCTCCAGTATATCACTGTGTGGTATTGCATGGCATTGTAAAATAGGGTTCCTATGGGAATGTAAATAATGCATTCAATCCCTTGAGTCAGCTCCAGAATCTACCCATCATACCTTTGCATCTGGAAGTCCTTAACTAATCTGGGTATCCTTAACTAGCTTGGATATCCTTAACTAATCTGGAAATCCTTAACTAACCTAGATATCCTCAACTAATCTACATATCCTTAACCAACCTGGATTTTCTTAGTTAATCTGGAAATCCTTAACTAATCTGGAAGTCCTTAACTAATTTGGATATACTCAAATAATACAGAGTTACCTGTGTACTTTAATTCTGAAAGCTCCAATTATTTCTGGCTTTCTACTATTTGCAGAATTTCAAGTGCCTTCAAGGGCTCCTTCTGCACAGATCATTTAAACATCACGGATAGGTGGAGGGAACAAACAAACCAACCAGACTAATAAACGATAAAGACAAGAGATCCTGCCGATGCTGGAAATCCAGAGCAACACACACGCACATAAAATGCTGGAGAAACTCAGCATCTGCACGTTTTCTCTTGTTTGTTAATGAAATTGGCATGTTATTTCTGGAATTTATAGAGACAACCCAAACATCAGCAATGCCTTTCTGCACACAAATGCTGCTCAACCTGCTGAGCTCCTCCTGCAGATTGCCTGATTCTCAAATGGCTGCCTTCTGCATTCACCATTTTTTGTTCTTCCAAACATTGCTAGAATGGCCGTTAGATTTGCTTATGTGACAGCCCAGAGAGTGGCTGATTATAAGAGATATAAGTGCAATCCTGGAGGATGGAACAACCTCTCACCCAGAGGAGACCCTGGTGAGCAAACTCAGATCCAATTCACAACCTCTGGCTCAGATGGTGGCATAAAGGGGAAGCTTGCTCTCTGCATTCCCTGCGAATGAACACTACAGCACTTCTGCCTGCTTGTTTGGAACTCAGTCATTACAACGAGCCAATTATCCACCAAGTGGCTCAAATGTGGGAACAAGCAATAAATCTGCAGTTACATAATAAAACCATTTAGATTTTTCACTTCTTTTGGACGATTAAAAGTTCCCTCTGTGACTAATTTGGCTTGAGTCGATTAGGATTTTAATACTGAGGAAATGCACAGAAATAATTCAATCTTTTGTCTCTATGCGCTTCAGCTAAACAAATGTTAATCCCTTCCCAAGTGAACCAGAAGTCCTCTCTCCAGTCCAACTGACTGTGAAGGCAGATAGCAGGATTGATCGGCAGGTTATGTAGGCCAAGGAATGGCAAATGGATAAGTGTGAGGGGGTGTTGGACTGTGGGAAGACAAATTGGGGTTGGGTATTCATAGTCAATGATAGCGCTCTGAGGGGTTTTGTAGAACAGAGGGACCAAGGATCACAAGTACATGGTTTCTTTCAAGTGGCATTGCTAAGGTAACGAAGGAGGTATTCGGGACGTAGGCCTTCAGCAGTGGGGCATTGAGTGCAGGAGGTGGGATGTCATGTTGAAGTTGTAGACGACATTGGTGAAGCAGCATGTAAAATGCGGTGTTGTGGCGACCCCCTTCCTGCGCAGGCGAACCGGCTCACAAATAGCCAGAGCGCGGGGAGAGACTTTGGTAATGCACCTCTGACGTCATTTCCGCCCGGAGACGGCGGGCACTAGGGATTAAATGCCAGCACCGTGAAGCTTGAATTGTTCTTCCAATTTCTCAAAATTGCTGAGTTTCTCAAAACGACTTACCGACTGCGTGTTGTTGTCGCTAGCTCTGTACGTAGTACATCGCTACAGTGTTTGGTTTTGGTCACCTTGCTATACGAAAAATATCACTAAGCTGGAAAGAGGGCAGTAAAAAGTTACAAGGATGTTGCTGGAGGTTGAGTAGACTGGAGCTGTTTCCATTGAAGTGTAGAAGAAAGGGGGTGACCTTATACAAGTGTATAACATCATGTGGATAATAAATAGGGTGATTGTATGCAGTCTTTTCCTCAGGATTAGGGAATCAAGAACTAGAGGGCATAAGTTAAGGGTGAGAAGGGTGAGATTTACTTGGTACCTGAGGGTTGGCCGTATATGGAATGAGTTGCCAAAGGAAGTGTTTAAGGCAAGTACTTCAACAATATTTAAAATCTACTTGCACTGGTACATGGATAGGAAAGTTTCAGAGGGATATGGGTCAAATGCAAGAAAATGGGACTGGTTTACATAAGAATCTTGACTGGCATGGACCAGATGAGCTGTAGCACCTGTTTTTTGTTCTGCATATCTCTATAACAACCTCTTCCATTCAGAGTAACCCTTCCCACTCAAAATACTCTTTCATCATTCGAGAAGAGATGTCTCTTCTAGAACTCAGACTCTCAATCAAACCGCACCTCCCCCAATTCCAGGCATGATCATGGACTGCCATTTGATCCCTCCCCTCTCCTAACTAATGTCAACTCTCCAATGAGAAACGATGTGATGGAGGAACTGGGAATTTTATTCCCCTTTATCTTATACCTGTGACCTCAAGTCCTTGACCCCTCCACCATCTGGACCATTCTCCCACTGTCCACTCTGCGCAGAGCCCTCACCATTCCGCACACTTTCATTAAGTCATAGACAGAAACAGGCCCTTCCGCCAACTGGTCTATCTCAACTAAGTAGCCTGCCTGGCTAGTCCCATTTCCCCATAACCTTTTAAATCTTTCCTATCCATGTGCTTATCCAAATGTCCTCTGAATGTTGTCATTGCACCTGCTTCTACCAGATCTTCAGGCAGATCATTCCATACACCCACCACCCTATGCATGAAAAGGTTGCCTTCAGGTCCCTTCAAAAAATTTCCTCTCTCTCTTTAAATCTATGCCCTCTAAATTTTGGACTCCTTTGCCTTGGGGATGAGACTTCCTCTTTTCACCTTACCTATGTCCTTCATGATTTTATGAATATCAATGAGGTAGCCCCTCAGGTGAATCCATATTTCAAACCCTCCAGTCCTAGTAACATCCTCAGAAACTACTTTTGTATCCTCTCCAGTTCAGTCATCTATCCTCTAGCAGGGCAACCAAAACTCCATGCATTATGCCAGATGTGGCCTTACTAACATCTCGTATCCCACTGCTACAAGATTATTGACCTCTCGTATAAGCCTCCTGACCTCAGAATCTACCAAATGCCAAGGAACTCAGCAGATCATGCAGCATCTATGGAGAAAAATAAACAGTCAACATTTTAGGCTGAGACCCTTTCTCAGGATATCAACTGTATTCCTTTCCATAGATCATGGCTGACCTCCAGCATTTTCTATGTGTTACTCTGGATTTTCCAGCATCAGTAGGATTTCTTGCGTTTCTGACCTCACAATCTAACTCATCAGTAGATTATCTTATCTGTCAGGGCATCAAAGGATATGACAGGAAGGCAGGTGTATGGAGGTGAGTGGGGGATCCAAGATCAGCCAAGATGGAATGGTGGGGAAAACCCGATGGGCTGAATGGCCTAATTCTGCTCCTATGTCTTATGGTCTTCTCATATCAATGCTCATTGTCTACCTGCATTGTACTTTCTCTGTAAAGGTAACACTACATTCTGTTAGTACTTTTCCTTTGTACTCCCTTGATAGACGGATGTGATGAAATGATCTTTATGAGTGACATACAAAACAAAGTTTTTACCATGCCTCAGTACACATGACAACTAGAAACCAATACACCAATTTGCCCCACAGTTTCCCTTCAATCACTTCCTCTCCAAAGAAAACAGCCCTAGCCTTTCACATCTACCTTGGTAAGTGTGACAAGAGACCTGGATGAGGATGGTGAAGACCCAAGTGCAGGAATATCCGAGACACAGTAGGAGACTGAAACGAGAACTGAGTACTAAGCAAGATCTTAGACGTTGAGCTTACGATTGAGCACTGAATCTCTTATTCAGGTGCTCTTTAAATACTGAAATCCTGCCGCCAAAACCTGGCAGCCACTTAGTGGGATGATCATGAATCCTTAAAGGGGCCACACCTGCTATCAGTAACTCTGGAGTGTTAGCATTGCCATTCCCAAAGCTGGCGTGCTTGGGTGCATAGTGTAGTCTGTCGTATGGGAACCATTCTTGGAAGTGTTTTCACCAATGCCTCCAAGTCCTTTATTAAATGTGGTGACTAGAACTCAATAGGTTGAAGTCCAGAGAGGAAACCCACAAGTGCCCATGTGATCAATGTGAACATTGCTGGGGTTACGTGAGCTACAGAGCTCCAGTAATGGCAATACATACCCCACCCATCGCTCCTTCCAAGTCCGATCATCTATCAGAAGGAACAGCAGGGAAAGCAATACCTACTCCGAACCAGGAACCAACTCTTGCTGCTCAGGTCTGTGAGATGTGTAGCTTCACACCTTAGGTAGCTGTCAGTGAGAAGCTACTAAAAAGATTCTGCTGAAGAATTAAAATTCACAGCAAGTGGGTTCCCAAGTGGTGTGAATAATCTTTGATTCATCAATCAGCCCAGAACATGAACAGAATAGATTGTATGTCACAGAGTCTAAGCCATTATAAATAGTCACCAGGAACCCAACCGATATGCAGACTGAGTGAGTGAGAATCAATTTCTCTTGCCACAGGTTAAATATTGACCATCATCAAACTAGGAAATGATAATTGATACCACTCATTTTTCTCTCCCCCTTCCTCACTATTTGCCTTTTGTTTCTCTGCTGACAACCTTGTTATCTGTGATGTTGTTATCCAGTTGTATTTTTGTTAGAGTTATGAGAGACATGGGCCATAAGACTATAAGATATAGGAGCAGAATTAGGCCACTCGGTCCATCGAGTCTGTTCCCCATTCCATTATGGCTGATTTATTATCCCTCTCAATCCCATTCTTTTGGCTTCTCCCTGAAACCTTTAATGCCTTGACTAACTAAGAACCTAATAACGTCTGCTTTAAATATGCTCATGCCTTGGTGTCCACAGGCATCGGTGGCAATGAATTTCAGAGATTCGCCACCCTCTGGCAAAAGAAATTCCTCCATTTCTCTGTTCTAAATGGACACCCCTTTATCCTGAGACCATCTGGTCTTAGATTCACCCTCTATAGGAAACATACTCTCCACATGAATTTGGCCTTTCAATAGTCAATAGGGTATCAATAAGATTCCCCCTCATTCTTCTAACTTCAAGTGAGTACAAGCCGAAAGCCGTTAATGCATCCTCATACATTAACCCTTCTGTTTCCAGAACCATTCTCGTGAATCGCCTCTGGATAATAAAACTTTATATTTGCCTTCTGTATCATTGACTCATACTGCAAGTTTAGCCTTTAGGGAATCCTACATAAGGACACCTAAGTCCCTTTGCAGCTCTGATTTTTAAATGTTCTCCCTGTTTGACCATATACTTCTCAACATTATATTCTATCTGCCACTGCTTTGTGTATTCTTCCAATTTGTCCAAGTCCTTCTGCAGACAGCCTGCTTCCTCATCACTACCTGCACCTCCACCTATCTTTGTATCGTCTGCAAAACCATCAATTCTATCATCCAAATTGCTGATATATAGTATAACATGAAAAGAAGTGATTCCAATACCAACTCCTACAGAACACTACTTGTCACCAGCAGCCAACTAGAAAAGGTCTGCTTTATTCCCACTCTTTGCCTCCTACCAGTCAGCCAATCTTCTCTCCATGTCCGTATCGTTCCTGTAATACCATGGTCCCTTATTTTGTTAAGCAGCCTCATGTAAGGCAGCTTGTGAAGGGCCTTCTGAAAATCCAAGTAAACAACATCCATTGGCTTTCACTTATCTATCCTATGTGCTTCCTCAAAAAATTCCAACAGATTTGTCAGGCGAGATTTGCCCTTAAGGAAACTATGCTGACTTTGGCCTACTTTATCATGTGTCTCCAAGAACCTAAAACCCCATCAATGGTAATAGGCTCCAACACCTTACCATCTACTGATGCCAGGCCAACTGGCCTATGATTTCCTTTCTTCTGCCTCCCTCCGCTCTTAAAGAATGGAGTGACATTTGCAATTTTTCAGTCTTCCGGAACTATTCCAGAATCTTGGATTCTTGAAAGATCATTACTAATACCTCCACAATCTCTGACACAGTGGTCATAATGTTGCTAAACTTAAGTGACTGGCTGTGTGCACATCGTGGCCTGCAGACGGTGCAAGAACCAAATGGCTGAAGGGAAGGACTTGTTCTTGAACATTTTGGTAAGGGGCTTCAGGCTTCCAAATTTGTTTCTATGGAGCTATAGGATAGATATTCCAAGATTTAGACCAGGCGGTGATGAAGAAGTTTCCAAGTCAGTGCTCGAGGTTCAAGAACAACTCTTTCTCTTCGGCCATTTGGTTCCTGAACCAAGAGACTCAACCCTAATCACTACAGTTGAGCAACTGTGATTGCCTTGCACTGAAATGGACTTTGTGTTCTTTCTTGTAAAAATTATGCATAATTTATGCTTATGCACAGGAACAGGCACTTTGGCCCACAATGTTGAGCCAAACTAATTAAAGTAGTAATTAAACACATACCTAAACCAATCCCTCCTGCCTATACAATACCCATATCCCTCCTGCAGGACAACTTAATGTTTGAGAGGGCAGCACACCATCACTGCCCTCAGAACATTTAAGGATGGGCAATAAATGTTGTTCTGGGTAGTGGTTCCTGCATTCTGTGCACAAGAAGATAAATTTTTAAAAAAACAACACATAAGGGTCCCCCGAACCAGGAATGATCCCATGAGAAGTGCCTGTCTGAATGAGCTCTGGGAACAGAATACTGGCTTGTGAAAAACATTAGCTGGGCTCTGCAGTGTGCAGTTTAGAGTCTGACTGCAGGAATGAAAGACCCCTATTGCTTTGCCATATGTGTGCAAGCTTCTGATCCCTCGCTTCACACTGAGCAAGTTTGTATTTTTGAAATGGAAAGAACCCAAGATTTTAAACCTCATCAGCACCAAAGAATCAGGCTGAAATATACAGGGAGCTGAGGGTGTCTCCTGATTCAGAACCTGGTGCTCTGGGGCTCTGACACCCCCTCATCTCCCCATCATGTACAATTGTGAAGCAACCTAGATTGCAACAGTCTTAACAGAGAAAGACCTGGGAGTACTGATATTAAGGTGGCTAAAGGGAGTGATAGAAGTTAATTTAATCTGACGATTATAAAACAAAAAAGCGTTAGAGAAACAAGCATTAGATGAAAGAAATTATGGTCAACAGACTTTGAACTATGGTTACACCAGACATAGAATACTGTAATGGTTATGGTTTGTAACTTCAAAACATTAAATTAATTCAAAGGAAGACATGGGAGTCCGAAATGCAGGTGTAACTTCAGCTTTAAGCAAGGTGCAGACGTTATTACCTGGTAGTGTGGTGACGTATGCAATTAATGTATTTTTACATAGATCTCGTATTTAATTATTTAAACAAGAATGCTTAATCAAGCTATATATATATATATATGTACTGTTTCATATACTATATATTATGCAAGATATCTCAAATATTATTGAAATATTTAATACAGAACAGTGATCATTCTACCCATATTGCAAAGATGTATGAGATTATTGACTTGAGGGACTGGGTTATAGCGAGAGGTTCAACAGGCTAGAACTTTATTCACTGGATCGTAGGGGAATGAGGGTGATCTAATGAAGGTGTATAAAATGATGAGGGGTATAGACAGGGTGAGTGCAAACAGTTTTTATCCCAGGACTGTGGAATCAAGAACTAGAGAGCCTAGGATTAAGATAAGAGAAAAAGGAATTAATATAAATCTGAGGGGCAATCTTTTCACACAGAAGGTAGTGTGTATATAGAAGTGGCCGAGGCAAGTGCAATGACAACATTTAAAAGACACTTGGACATACATTACTGTGCAAAAGCCTTAGACATGTATATATACTGTAGGGTGCCTACAACTTTTGCACAGTACTTTATTTATCAACATGGAGCAGAGAGCAAGTCTGTAAATTTGGTGGGAGCAAAGTGTGTTGCGAATAGTAAGGGTAGAGGGCCACAGGAGGGGTGTAGGGTAGATGGCAGAGAAGCAGTGTGAGGGAAAGGGAGATGGTGCAGGTACAGACGCACCAAGCCCTGAGACACCAGGCAAGGTCATTTCATTCCAAACAATTGGCTTATTGATCATAATGTCTCTCTGATGTTTCCCGCTCCCTTCCCCTTTTCCCAACCATGGTTCCCCTCTTCCTGACCCCTTCCCACTCTCAGTCCAGAATAGACACATTTCACAGTCAGGTTTATCATTACTCACATGTCAACAATTTGTTTATTTTGCGGCAGAACTACAATGCAATATATAAAGTTACTACAGTACTGTACTGTGTGAAAGTCTTAGGCACCTTAGCTATATCTATGTGCCTGAGACTTTTGCACAGTGCTGTACATGGATAGGAAAGGGTCAAATGCAGGCAAATGAGACTATCTTAGATGGTGATGGGCATCTGGGTCGGCACAGACAAGCTGGGCTGAAGGGCTTGTGTCCGTGCTCCATGACCCTACAGCACAGGAGGAATGGAGAAAGATGTTGTGGAGATTCCCAGGAAGAATTGCATTATGCACGCACAGAGACAAGGATAGGTCATTTATTATCCTACCTTGTCATGGATGACCTGAGAAAATATTCTATTGATGTTTTATTAGACCTCTGAAAGCCTATAAAGGTCCAAGAAAGACTGAGGAGTTTCATGATGGGAGATTTTTGCAGCTATGGATGTAGAAATGGCTGAACTTACCCTGGCAAAATGTGGTGTTTCACTTTGGGAGATCATAATCTAATCGGACAATACAGAGTTAAGGGTAGTACCCTTCACAATGTTGATGTGCAGAGGTATTTTGGGATCCAAGTCCGTAGCTCCCTAAAAGTTAACCACAGGTTGATAAGGTGGTAAAGAAGATGTAGAGCATGCTTGTCTTTATGAGTTAAGGCACTGATTTCAAGAGTCAAGAAGTTATGTTGCAGTTTGATACAACTCTAGTTAGGCTGTATCGGGGTTATTGCATCCAGTTCTAGTTGTCCCAGTACAGTGAGGATGTTGAGGCTCTGGAGAGGTTGACCAGGATGCTGCCTGGATTAGAGGGTGTGTGCTGGAAGATGAAGTTGGACGAACTTGGGTTGTTTTCTCTGGAATGCCAGAGGATGACAGGAGGCTGAAAGAGGTTTATAAAATTATGAGAAGTGAAGACAAAGTAGACAGCTGGCATCTTTCTCCCTGGGTCAAAATATCTGATACTAGAGGGCATGAGTTAAGGTGAGAGAGGGTAAATCCAAAGGAGATATACAGAGCAAATTTTTTACACAGAGAGTGGTGGGTATCTGAAATATGCTCCATGGGTGGTTGTGGCAACAGATATGATACAGGCATTTAAGACGCTCTTATGTAGGCACGTGAATGTGTAGAGAATGAAGAGATATGTGCATTGTGTAGATAGAAGGGATTAGTTAGGCACTTAATCGGTTCGGCAAAACAATATGGGTCAAAGGGAATTCTGTGCTGTGCTATGTTATCTGATTTTGTTTTTTAGTAATTCCATCGACAAGATGAGGAGAAAATTGTTAAATAGTCATCTGGATGGTTACCAGCTGCAAACACATTATACATTACTGGCACTGTGTGTCACTGCTAGAGTCCAGCACTAAACCACTGCCTTATAGCATGCTCTTTGCTAGCAAATGGAATGATTTCTATGGTTTGGAAAGGCCGGAATGCAGGTCCTAATTGGATAAGCCGAATGAAGGACGTTGTTAGACGAATAAACCGCAGGAGCTAGAAATCCAGAACAAAATGGAAAGTGCTGGGGATATTCGGCAGGTCAGGCAGCATCTGTGGGAGGAGAGGCAGAGCTGACGTTTCAGTCAACGATTGGAATAGTGAGAAGACGAGAGTGGATTTAGGGAACAGGAGATGTGGAGAGAACAGAGAGAATATCTGTAACCGGGTGCAGAACTGCATTGTCAAAACAATTATTTTAAATAATAGCAGAGCGACTGAAGAGAAAAAATTGAACTAGAAACATCAAGTCAGATCTGTGAGAGAAAACAACGTACGGTGACCTGAAATTAAGTTCAATATTAGATCCAGATGGATCCCAACTGAAGATGAGGTGAAGTCCCTCAAGTTTATACTGAGCAGTGTTGGAGACAAAGACAGAGGGATCAGATTGGGAGAGCGACAGAGCTTAAAGGTCTTTAAAGTTCAAGGGACTGGTCTTCAGATCTATTGACTGAATGGAAGTGCATGACAGGTGCGTTTAGTTCCTCCAATAGAGAGGGGACCGTACTGTCGTCAGCTTGTAACCTTCACAGCTTTGGACAGAGAGAGGACCTGACTGATGTAGACTTTACAAAGTATATGTGGATTTATGAGGATGGGACGGGCAGGAATGGGGAGGTACAATGCTGAAGCCTCCCCACATCTCCAGTGACACCGATTCAATCCCGGCTTCCGGTAAATGGGGTCGGCACCTTCTCACATTAATTCCCCTGGGGCAGTAAGGAAATACTTGGCTTTCAGAGACAGTGGGGGCACTCTGTGGAAGAGGCAGACTGAAAGTTGTCAGACCCCTCCCCTGTTGGTTCTGTTCATCACTAATAATGGCAAGCAGACTTCAGCTTCCTTGGAATGTCAGAGACCTCTGCACTATCGTCTTGGAATTAAAAAGCCATAATCTGTGTTGTTTACTCTGCTCCTAATGATTTAATTACTGGGCTGGGTGACACAGCCTTGCTTCTGCCTGGCGGGAGGGAAACAGTACCACAGCCCAGAGTCTTCACACTGTGTGCCAAGCTGCAGTCGATGCATTGGCAAACTGGATGGAAAATTATGCTCCGAATTGACGCAGTCACTGTCTTTCCTGGAGCAGTTGGTATCCTGGTAAACAGAGATTAAACTAGCAAGGGACCCTGACTCATGACACTTTTTGGAATTCTGGGTTCCCCTACCTGAGATAGTTCAGGAATGCTAAGCACCATGGGGAATGAATTCTCTTGTCCACCCTTGGTTGAGAAAATCTGTCTGTCACTGACTGCACTAACCTCAAGAACAGCAGCATTAGCTCCTATTGTTGTACCAATCCAACTGAATGTATCAGCCAAATTAACATATTCATAATGGTCCTTACATAGTATGAATTATTCATGACCATTTAGCATATTCCACAAGTGCAGCTCGATGTAATGAACATTAGAGATCTTCAGCTAATTAGCATGCCTGGCAATATTTGTCTCCCATTGTACTGGTAATATTCACCTAATTACAACGTTACGTGACCTCCATCTGTGAACAGGAACTTTTTAGAACAAAACTTCAACTAATCAGCCACCAGTTTGAATGACACAAGTTCATGACAAAGTTTAGTCCTGCGATCAGGGTGTCTGTCACACGAGGAAATCTGCAGATGCTGGAAATTCAAACAACAACACACACAAAATGCTGGTGGAACACAGCAGGCCAGGCAGCGTCTCTATGGAGAAGCACTGTCAACGTTTCAGGCCGAGACCCTTCGTCAGGGCTCCACACAAAATGCTGGTGGAACACAGCAGGCCAGGCAGCATCTATAGGGAGAAGCACTGTCGACGTTTCAGGCCGAGACCCTTCGTCAGGGCTCCACACAAAATGCTGGTGGAACACAGCAGGCCAGGCAGCATCTATAGGGAGAAGCACTGTCGACATTTCAGGCCGAGACCCTTCGTCAGGGCTCCACACAAAATGCTGGTGGAACACAGCAGGCCAGGCAGCATCTATAGGGAGAAGCACTGTCGACGTTTCAGGCCGAGACCCTTCGTCAGGGCTCCACACAAAATGCTGGTGGAACACAGTAGGCCAGGCAGCATCTATAGGGAGAAGCACTGTCGACGTTTCGGGCCGAGACCCTTCGTCAGGGGGTCTTCGTTTTGGGTCTTGGCCCAAAACGTCGACAGTGCTTCTCCCTATAGATGCTGCCTGGCTGGCTGTATTCCACCGGCATTTTGATGAGGGTGTCAACTGGGATGGTGACAGCCTCCATCTGGCCGCTGTCTCAACTTGGCGCCAAGGAGCCTCCTACATTGACTCTTCTATCATGAATTGCTGTGGTAATGCGGAAGCCTGTTGGGGAGGGAGTTTCCGGGATGGAAAGGTACAACTCAAGGCAATGAAGGAAATGACATATACGTTTCCAAGTTGGTTTGAGAATTAGAGAGGTCACCTCAAGGTTGAGGTGTTACACACATCGACTGTCCTTGTCCTTCTGGGTGAAAGGGATTGTGGGTTTGGGAGAATGTGACGAGAGATGTTGGCGAGGATGCTTAGGACCCAAATGCTGCGGCATCCGAGACTAGAATCGAGACTGAGACGAGGATGGGGTCCTAAACTAGACACTAGACAAGAATCCAAAGTTGTGCTGACAATTGAACAGTGGACCTCAGTTCAGGTGCTCTTTAACTATTAAAATCCTGTTGTCAAAACTTAGTCGCCAATTAGCAGGTGGGCTTGAATCTTTAAAGGGGCCGTGCCAGCTATCCAGAGTGCCTAAACCCCAGAAAATGGCACGGTCGGGTGCGCATTGTAACAGGAGATGTCACCACCATAGAGTTGCTACATCAATGCTCTATGCAATGTACATTGCTGTCATTGTGCCCTGGTGGTTGCAGTACTGTCATGTTACTATCACGCTGTGTTATTGCATTTCCCTTTATTTCCTCTTTATGGCCATTTCACATGGTTTCAAGCAGACTCCGTATTTCAGGTGAGGTGACTCAAGAGACCACAGATGCTAGAAGCTGCAGCAATTAACGAAACACTGGAAGAACGCAGCAGCAACTGCAAAGGCAGAAGTTACACGTGAACGTATCGGATCAAGGTCTTGCCTCAGGACAAAGAGGCACATAATAAACAGAGCCACGTATTGTCATGAGCTCAGCAGCTGATGTACGTTATTGGGCACTGTTACGTTTTGTAACACCAAAGTATAAAACTAATTTAAAGAAAAAATATGGGGAGCCCAGGGATAAATGTATGTACTCTGTTTTTACTTGTAGCGAGGCTTGCACGTATGACGTGGTGCATAATGACGTATGTCAGTGACATACTTTTACATATAACGCACAATGTATTATTTAAACAACAAAGAATACATAATCAAACAATATATTTTCAATATTACTAAAATATTAAATACACAACAAGCACTAATAGAATGACGGAACCAGTAGAAATTATGGTGGAGATTCGAATGGATGTGTGGGTGATTGAATGATGAGCCAAGCAGAATCAAATTTAATCTTATCGGCTTATGTCATGACATCTGTTGCTTTGCGGTGGTGGTACATCGCAATTCATAGTAATAAAAACCATAAATTGCAATAAGTATATATAAAAAATAAATTAAATATGTCGTGTGAGAGGAGAAAAATACTGAGGAAGTGTTCGTGGATAAATTGGCCATTCAACAATCTGAGCTGGAGGGGATCCTGTAACATTGAGTGTGTGTCTTCAGGTTCTTGTACCTTTTCCTTGATGGTAGCAATGAGAAGAGGGCGTGTCCTGGGTGATGGGTATCCTAAATGATGGATGCTTCCTGTGTGAGGCAACGGCTTTTGAATGTGTACTGGATGCTGGGGAGGCTAGTGCCCATGATGGAGCTGGCGAGTTTACAATTTTCTCCAGCATGTTCCGATCCTGTGCAGTAGCTCCTCTATATCAGGTGGTGATGCAACCAGTCGAATGCTCTGCAGGGTACTTCTGCAGAAATTTACAAGTGTCTTTGGTGACATTACCAATCCTTCTCATACTCCTAAAGAAATCTAGCTGCTGTTGTGCCTTTGTAATTGCATCAATACATTCATCCACGATAGATCCTCAGAATTGCTGACACCCAGGAACGGAAATTGCACACCCTTACCACTTCTGATTCGTCGATGAGTACTGGTGTGTGTTCTCTCAACCTACCCTTCCTGAGGCTCACAATTAATTCTTTGGTCTTACTAATGCTGAGTGCAAGGTGGTTGTTGAGACACCACTCAACCAACAGGTCTGTCTTACTCCTGCATGTCTCCTCATCATCTGAAATTCTGCCAACAATAGTTGTGTCATTGACAAATTTATAGATGGCGTTTGAGCTGTGCCTAGCCACACAGTCATAGGTGCAGAGCAGTGGGCTAAGCACACCTCCTTGAGCTGCACCAGTGTTGACTGGCAGCAATGTGGAGATGTTATTTCCAATCTGCACAGACTATGGTCTCCCGGTGAGGAACTCAAGGACCCAGTTGCAGAGGGACTTACAGAGACCAAGGCTCTGGAGCTTTTTGATTAGTAGTGAGGCTACGATTGTGTTGAATGCCAAGCTGAATGTCTTCAGCTTTCTTCTTTTGATTTACCCCTGCAGAGTAATGAGTTTTTGTTTTTCAATTCTGGTGTGTTGAGACCAGGACATTATTTGCGATGATCATCTCAACAACTATCTGGAACATAATACATACAAAGTGACAGTGTTTATCCTGTGATACAGCCCATTACGGTCATGGTGACCCCAATGAACACAACCTTCATGCTAGAACACACAGGCCATTTCCTCTACCTATCGACCTCATCATTCCTCTTCCTGCCTGTCTCATTCTGTTCTCCTCGTGTGTCTGAGTTTCATCAGATGCCCAGTACTTGTTCTCAGCCTCCCACCCCCCCTACCCGGGACATTGTTTCCTCTCCCTCTCTCATCAGGCAGAAGATGCAAAAACCCGAAAGCAAGTGCCAGCAGGCTCAATGACAATTTCTACCTCACTGCTATCGGACTCTTGAATTTACCTCCTATTTGATAAGATGGACTCTTGACCTTCTACCACGTTATGATCCGGCACTTAATTGTTTCCCTGCACTGCACTTTTTCTGTAGCTGTTACACTTTATCAGCTGTCCATCAAACAGAACAAGTCCTCAAAATGTGACACAAAAAATAGAGCTGACTCTCTTGATGTTCTGTTCGCCAGAGTCACCCACTCGTAGTGACCCATTCAGTGGACGCAGCTAATTTAGAGGAAGCCTTGTGTTCCAACCAACTCTGTATATGTAAGAGTCTGTCGGGCAGCTCATTCAAAACTGGCACAAGGACATCAACTGCACTAGTGCTGTGCGAAAACCTTGCATGACCTCTGCTAATCCACAGCTGTTGCAGGAGTTCAGATGTGAGATCATAACACCACCTGAGTGGAAGGTGCAGTGTGAAATCCTGCCACTCTTTTCCCACTCAACATCCATTGCCCACTTCCCTTCCCCCTCATTGTCCTTTTTCACCTCATGTACTTTCAATCAACTCTCTCCAATTTTTCCCTGTGGAACTCTGTCCTGGGGAGAAGTGTGGGTTGGTGGGTTAATTGGCCACTGTAAGCTGTTTGGAGTGTGTGGGTGAGAGGCAGAACTTGGGTACAGTTGGTACAATGATGGAAAAACAAGAAGTTAGTGTGGGATTGGGGTGTACAGGAGGGCAATGGTAGGCACAAGCTCAGTGGGCCAATGGGCCTGTTTCCTTGCTGTGTGACTCGGTGACCATTCAGACATTCCTGCTGTGTAGAACCTTCTTCCAGCAAAATTCAACACGGGATCTGTCTTGCCTCGTGATGTATGCTGGAAAGCATTGTGACTGTTTGTATCTCCATCCGACAAGAAGGTGCCAATGTACAGAGGGTTGTAGACTCAGCCATTTCCATCGAGGGTACAAGCCTCCCCACTATCGAGGATGTTTTCAAAAGGTGGTGCCTCAAGGTGGGCATCCATCATTAAGGACCCTCGCCATCTGGGACATGCCCTTTTCTCATTACTACCAATGGCAAGGAGGTACAGGAGCTTGAAGACCCACACTCAATATTTTCAGATCAGCTTCTCCCCACATTATCAGATTTCTGAAGTCCACAAACCTATGGACGTTCCTACATTTACTTCCTTTTCATAGTTCTCTTTCATATCAAAGTTCAAAGTGCACTTCTTATCAAAGCATGTATACATTATACAACCTTGAGGTTTGTCTCCTAAGAGGCAGCCGTGAAACAAAGACACCCAAAAAGAACCCATCAGAAAAAAGAGAGACCGCAGATGTTGGAAATCTAGAGCAATGCACTCGAGGAGCTCAGTAGGTCAGGCAGCATCTACGGATGGGAATAAACAGTTGATGTTTAGGGCTGCGACCCTTCAGGTCCTGACGAAGGGTCCCGGCCCAGAATGTCGACTGTTTATTCCCACCCATAGTTGCTGAATGTTCTCGGCCTGAAACGTCAACCGTTTATTTCCATCCGTGGATGCTGCCCGACTGGCTGAGCTCTTCCAGCATGTTGTGTATTCCCATAAAACACTGTTGAAGTGAAAATGCACGCGAGTAGATCCCAGAGATCTAACTTGTGGAATTAGCCTTTCAGCACATCTTTGGCATGTGGGAGGAAACCAGAACACTCAAGGGAAGCTCACACCATCATGGCGAGAATGTGTAAACTCCACATAGACCGTACTGGAGGTCAGGACTGAAATAAGCTCATTGTAGCTGTGAGGAAGCAGAAGTACCTACTGTGTGTCTCTAAAGAGGAGGATGCGTTTTTCAGATTTAGTAAGGTTACTGGCGCTCAGACCTTTGTTCTCATTCACCGATGCACTTCCTCCTTCCTTCTATAATCTATTCGCAGATACTCCCTCACTCAGGGGTGCCTGAATAGAAGCCATCGCTGCCGTTGGGCCTCATCCCCTCTGAGCATTTCTCAGAAACCGTCGCACCTGCCCCAGAGCACGGCTTCTGTTTGAAGCCGATTTCATTTGGAGCCCTCAGATGCTAAGCATGTCCTTTTGATCTAAAGGTCAAGATGTGCAGATTGCTGAAGGGAGCAGGGAAGCTAGGAAGGCTGAAAGTGGCAGCGAAAGGGGAGCAGGGCATGGAGAGAGCAAGTCAGGAAGGAGGTGGAGGAAAGAGGAGACAGGACAGAGGGAAAGGGGCAGAGAGGAAAGAGATTGAATTCTGTGTCTGGTGTTCCCATTAACTTCCTGCTACGGTATTTTGTCTTATTACTGTATTCCATGTAACAGATGGATTACAGTTTCTCTGGGTAAAGCCTTCCATTTAAGCGTTCAGCAGAGAATCTACAAAACAAGCCAGTGTAATATTTTTGCAACAATATCCTATGTGACTGAATAAAGTATTCAATGCAACTAAACTGTTTTCTGTGAGTACTCTGGAAACAACATTCTGAGGAATATACAAACTCCATTATTTCATATAATTGGTATTGCTTTCTTGACGCTGTTTTCATGTGTAATGGCTTGGTACAGCATTCCAAATAATTGAAATAAAATTGCAGATGCTCGACAAAATAATGTGACGGTGGGTCACACGTCTGAAACGTGACCATTTCTCTTCCCGTGGACCTTCTGAGTTTTTCAAGCATTTTCTGCTTTCGTAACTGTTTTTGCACAGTGTTCTGGAAGAAACAACCTCAGTTCTGTCTTGGTAGAACAGTCTGTATAATAGTCTGTATATACAGCCTTTGGAACAAGCCCTCATATAATTTTCTGTGTAGCTTGTACCAACTGATCTTGCTTGGTACAGTTTTCTATGCAAAAGTATTCCATAATACAGCTTTGATACAGTATACTCCTTTACCAGATTGATGAATGGTCCAGGAACCCATGAATACTACCTCACTTTCCTCTTCTCACTATCTAATTATTTTATTTTTTATTCTAACTTACAGCAATTTTTATGCCTTGCACTGCACTGCTGCTATACAACAAATTTGACAACTTATGTCAGTCGCTTCGATCAGAGGCGGCACGGTAGCCTAGTGATTAGCACAGCGCTTTACAGTCCCTGCAACCCAGATTCAATTCCCACCGCTGCTTGTAAGGAGTTTGTACGTTCTCTGTGTGACTGTATGGGTTTCCTCCCGCAGTCCAAAGATGTAACGGTTGTAGGTTAATTGGTCATTATAATTTGATTAGGCTAGGCTAAATTGGGGGATTTCTGGGCAGTCTGGCTCGAAGGGTTAGAAAGGCCAATTCCTGCCTATACACCAAAAAGAAATAAACCTGATTCTAATTCTGAATCTGGTTATCAACAATAATCCAGATACATTATTCTATGCAACAGTCTGTGTACCATAATATGTAGATCATCAGAGTCAGGACAGTTGCCTCTGCTTTCTGACATTACTCCAGAAGTATAGAAGATTTACAGCATAAAAGGAGACCATTTGTCCCATCCTATTTTGTGTGCGCCCTCACAAAATCATTCAGAATCTTCTCTAACTAGAAATCCGGGAACAACCATAAGATCCACAATCCGCTGAGGGCCAGATTAGTGACGTTCAGGTCAGGCGACCAAGTATAATACAAGAGGTTCAGGCACAATCTCTGGAAAACCATCTCACATGCTAAGCAGCAATTCAGGACTAAACTTGAATCACTGAAGAATGCCTGATACTGAGGAAAGGCTTGAATGTTATCATCTCCTGTAAAGTGAAACCAAATGCCATGGTCTCACTCGCAGATGAGCCCAAAGCCTTTTATGCTTGCTTTGACTGTCAAGACATGGAGGTACCTTTATGAATTCCCACAGCCCCCGATGATCCTGTGATTTCAGAATCTGAGGCCAGTGTGAGAGTATCCGTCAGGAGGGTGAACCAATGGAAAGCATTCAGCTCAGCTAGGATACCTGGCCAACTGTTAAAAACCTATGCTGATCAACCTGGCTGTACTGCTCACCGATACCTTTAACCTCTCACTTCGGCAATCTGAGGTGCCCAGCTTCAGGTATTCCGATGTCTTGTCCAATAACACTTACATCCACAGTGATAAAGTGATTTGAGAGGTCGGTGAGGAATCATATATCATCTTCTGCCTGAGAAGCGGTGGGTCTGCTACAGTTTGCCTACTGTCACATCAGGTCAACAGCAGAATACATTTCATTGTCTCTTCATTCAACCCTGGAACATCTGGGCAGGATGCTCTTCATTGACTGCAGCTCACTATTCAGTACTATCATCCCTCAAAAGAAATCAGTAAGCTTCATAACCTGAGCCTCAATGCCTTCTTGTGCAATTGGATCATCAATTTCCTCACTTGTAGACCCCTGGGATTTCCAATTGGCAACAACATTTCCTCCATAATCTCCATCAGCACAGCTGTGTACTAAGCCCCACGCTCCACTCACTTCACGCTTATGGCTGTGAGACTAGGCACAGACCAATGCCATATGATGCTGATGACTCCATTGTCATTGCCCAAATCAAAGGTGGTTATGAATCAGCATATAGGAGGGATATTGAAAATCTGACTGAGTGGTGCCATGACAGCAGCTTCTCACTCAATGTCAACAAGACCAAGGGGCTGATTATTTTTTACTTATTGGCATAGAACATGGAATATGCCCTTCCTGTCCGAGCCACATTGCTCAGTAATCCCCTACTTGATCCTAGCTTAATCATGAGAAAGTTTACAATGACCAATTGCCTACCAAGCGGTATGCCTTTGGACGGTGAGAGGAAACTAAAGCACCCAGAGGAAATCCATGTAGTCAAAGGGACGACCTACAAACTGCTTACAAGCAGCTGCGGGAGTTGAGCCCTGGTTGCTGGAACTGTAAAGCATTATGGTAACCACTGCGTTAACGATTATTGGTTTTAGGAGGAGGAAACGGGAGGACCATGAGCCACTCCTCATCGGAGATCAGAGGTGGAGAAGGTCTGCAATTTTAAATCCCTTTATCTTTTCAGAGGACTTGGCCTCTTGCAATTATGAAGAAAGCATGGCAACACCTTTATTTTTCTTAGAAGTTTGTGAAGTTTCAGCATGTCATCAAAGTTGAAATACTTCTATAGATATGCTGTGGAGGTTACATTGACTGGTCGCATCATGGCCTGATAGGAAAACACCAATGCCTTTGAATGGAAATGCCTACAAAAGTAGTGGATACAATCCAGTCCGTCATGGGTAAAGCCCTCCCCACCATTCAGCATACCTACACAGAGCACTGTCGCTGGAAAGCAGCAATTATCATCAAGACCCCCACCATCCAGGCCATGTTCGATTCCCACTGCTGCCATCAGGAAGGAGGTACAGAAGCCTTAGGACCTTCACCACCAAGATCAAGAACAGTTATTACCCCTCAATCATCAGATTCTTGAACCAAAAGGGATAACTTCACTCAACTTCACTTGCTCCATCACTGAACTGTTCCCACAACCTATTGATTCACTTTAAAGGACTCTTTATCTCATGTTCTTGACATTTATTGCTTATTTAATTATTAATTTTTTTTCCTCAGCTGAAGCTGGTAAATCCAGAGGTACGGGCATAGCCAAGCACGAACATTTCTCAATTGCTAGGAACTTTTGGACTATTCTAGTGGTGTTTAGTATTGTGGCTTTCTGAAGATTTACATAGATGTTGTTATGTAGCCCTAATTGTTTAATGCTATTGTGTAGTGCCTTTGGGACGTCACTAGTTGTAGATCTTACTATCAGGATAGGATATACCTTATCCATCTTCCATAGTCTTTAAATTTTCTCTTTTATTTCAGCATATTTCTGGTGTTTTTCACTTATTGCGAAGGCCATATCTATTAAGTAAGTTGTCCTTACTTATTTATCCTGAATTATTATATCTGGGTGGTTATTATGGATCGTCCTATCAGTAATAATGGATTGGTCATAATATAATTTGTTGTATTCAGACTCTGAAACTGGATCAGGCTTGTATTTATAGTGAGGCATGGCTTCTTTAATGAGTTTGTATTTTGAAGCAAAATTTTGATGAATGATGTTTGCCATTTGATTGTGCCTGTGTAAGTAATTGGATTGAGTTAAACTGCTGCAGAATCCTGCAATGTGCTGGATTGTTTCTGGTTTATTGTATTGAATTTGCTGGTCTTTTATTATGTGTTATTGATCACTTTTTGGGTTAACCGCCTGGTCCAGTGTTGCCACAAGGAACCCTTCTTCTTCATGTTATTAGTATTATTTCTTTTCTTTTCTTCTTCCTTTTGTGTTTGCACAGTTTGGTGTCTTTTGCACACTGGTTGTTTGTCCATTAAGTTAGGGTGGGTCTTCCATTGATTGCAGTGTGTCCCTTGTATTTACTGAGAATGCCCGCAAGGAAATGAATCTCAGGGTTGTATGTGGTGATGTATATGTACTTTGATAATAAATTTACTTTGAACTTTTTGCCCTGTGCTTGTGTGCATCCATTCCTGCCATCCAGCTCTGTGCTGGCCCCCTTATCTATCATGGCTCTTTAAAAAGTCACGTAGGTAGTATTCAAGTAGCGCAAAGACAGACAGACATACTTTATTGATCCCCAGGGAAATTGGGTTTTGTTACAGTCGCACCAACCAAGAATCATGAAGAAATATAACCATAAATAATTAAATAATTACAAGTAAATTATTCCAAGTGGAAATTAGTCCAGGACCAGCCTACTGGCTCAGGGTGACTGACACTCTGAAGGAGGAGTTGTAAAGTTTGATGATCACAGGTAGGAATGACTTCCTATGACGCTCAGTGTTGCATCTCGGTGGAATGAGTCTCTGGCTGAACGTACTCCTGTGCCTAACCAGTACATTATGGAGTGGATGGGAGGCATTGCCCAAGATGGCATGCAACTTGGACAGCATCGTCTTTTCAGACACCACCGTCAGAGAGTCCAGGTCCACCCCCACAACATCACTGGCCTTACGAATGAGTTTGTTGATACTGTTGGTGTCTGCTACCCTCAGCCTGCTGCCCCAGGACACAACAGCAAACGTGATAGCACTGGCCACCACAGACTTATAGAACATCCTCAGCATCATCTGGCAGATGTTAAAGGACCTCAGTCTCCTCAGGAAGTAGAGACGGCTCTGAACCTCTGAGTCCAGCTGGCCCTTCTGGCAGATAGTCCAAATTCTTCTACTTTAGAGAGGACTTATTAATCCTCATCTCCTCTTTTCTCCTTTTAGCAACTACTTTAGCAAATACATTAGTTGGGCTTCCTAACCTACAGAGCTCAGGTAGTCAGGACAACTGCTCTTCCCTTCCTATTGCCCTTAATATAGGTTTCTCCAGGGTTGTGTGCTGAGCCCTTCGCTGTACTCTGCTCTTATGTGACTGTATGGCCAAACACCCAGCTAATCACATTGTCAAATTCGCCAATGGCATGGCAGAGCTTGCTCAATGGCTTAGAGATATTATGTCCTGTTTAGACCTTGAAAAGGTTTGTTATTCACTTCGTAATTCAGACATAAAGTTTCATAAGGTGTGGGGACCTTTTCTTGAATATTTTCATAACTCCTCTTTAGATTAAAGGTTTATCCTTTTTTGTACTACAATCCCTTAACTTTCAGCTTTTTTTTTTCTCTGGTTAAGTTCTACGGTTTTTTTTTGTTGTGAAGTACATTATAGTTTAGGTAGTAGGCATTATACTTTTTTAATATTTACAGCTCTGTGGTGACAAAAGCTCTGATTAACTTTTCTTTACATTGTAATGGTTGGCTTGGAGGTTTGCAGTGGGAGGGTGGGGAGGATACTAACTTTATATGATTTCATTTTGCGTGCTTTTCCTGTATTGTTATGAATTGTATATTTGACACGTTTGTTTAGCACTGTATAAACATCAATTTTGTTGGCGGTTTTTTTTGTTGTAGTGTAGAAACTTATAAATATATTGATTTTAAAAAATGTCATGGCAGCCCATCACCAGCAACAATGAGATGGCCTACAGGGAGGTGGTGAAAGAGCCCGCGGCCTGGTGCCAGATGAATAACCTCTTCCTCACTGTCAACAAGATAAAGGAGTTGGTTATCAACTTCTGAACTCATGCTACTCACACCCACCTTTATATCGGCGGCACAGCAGTGGAAACTGTGAGCAGAATCAAACTTCTGGGAGGGCACAGCTCACACAACCTCTCATAGTCCCAGAACACAACCTACACCATCAGGAAAACTCACCGGTGCCTCAACTTTCTGAGGAGGCTGAAAGGAGCTAGACTATGCACATCTACACTCACATCATTTTACAGAATGCAGTAGAGGGCATCACTACATAGCACAGAAACTGCACTGTGGCAGACAGGAAGGCTCAACAATGGGTAGCCAAAACTGTCTAACGTAGCCTATTTGCCATCAAGAACATATATACAGAAAGGTGTCGGACAAAGGTCAGTAACATCAGGAAGGATCCCACCCTCCTCATGGGTTGTTTGTCCCAATTCCATCAGGGAGAAGGATACATAGCATCCACGGCAGAACCACCAGACTCAAAAACAGTTACTTTCCCCAAGCAGTAAGGCTGATCAACACCTCCACCTACTAACCCACCCCTCCACACCCTCAACCGCCATCACTTTATAATTTTGCGTCAGAGCCAACCTATGTACAGATGCTCCGGTACCTAGAGTCGCTTTATGAGCACACAATCAATCTATTTATATAAGCTACCTTAAGTATTTATATTTTTGTGCTTTTTTATGACTGTGTTCTTTATCGTATTGCCTTTTTTGTGCTACATTAGATCCAGAGTAACAAGCATTTCATTCCCTTTTACGTTTGTGTACTGGAAATGACATGAAACAATCTTGAATCTTGAGTTTACTTTAAATCTCTGTGCCATGTTTTTTGCTGAGGGAAATGTGCTCTTTCCCGTTTGTCTGACTACCATCAGTCTCCTTCAACGAAGAACACTCCCATCCTAATCCGCCTTTCCTCAAGGCTACGATTTTCCAGACCAGGCAACATGTTTACATATCCCCTCTCTCTCAATTGCTCTAGCGTGATTCCCCCTCCCCTGTAGTGTGGGGAGCAGACTGTGTGTGACAGCTGAGCAAGGCTGAATTGTTGTGTGTGGATCTGGTTCTACCTGCAAGCTTTTGTATACAGTTCATTGGCTAATAAAGGAAATTGTCAAACACAGCTCTCAGACCATTTCATTGATCAGTCCTGCGACCTTTAAGGATCTGTGTACAATCCAAGATCTCCCTGTTTGCCCACTGTTCTCCCATCCATTATATATTGTCTTACACTATAGCAACTTTTCAAGTACCTTTTAAGTATTAAAGTATCCACTGACTAGACCGCTATACCTTTCTGCAGTGAAATGTTTTCCTCTCATTTGACCGTCCTTCTAACAAAGTATTAAAATTGAAATGATTAACAGATTTTTTTTGCACCGAGTGTGATTAGAATCTGGAATGTGCTGCCTGTAGATGAGATAGAGGCAGGTTCTGATGCAGCCTTCAGGAGGGAAGTGGATTGTATATTGAGGAACGAGTTTCGAGGGTGCACAGAAGAGGCCAGGTTTCGGGAGAGCTGGCACAGATATAACGGATTGAATGGCCTTATTCTGTGCTGCATAGTCTCTTTCTCTGAAGACCTCTGTGAATGCCCAGTGGCTGATTTAGCTTTAGGTGATCTGATCTAACATTTGGGTCAAACAGTGGCTCAACAGGTTGAACAAGTGCCTCACAGCTCTAGTGGTCAGGCAGAACAAGTGCCTCACAAAAATTACTCAACTCTGACTCCTGTTATAGTTACTATTCTATAGATTTGATGAGTATTCCCACAGGAAAAAGAATCTCGAAGATTTGTACGTGATGACATATACAGTATGTACTTTGATAATAAAATTTACTTTGAACTTTGGCACCGCTTGTGTGGAGTTTGCAGTTCTCCCTGTGATGGCGTGGCTCCCTCTGTCTTCCTCCCACATTCCACGGTTGTGCTGGTAGGCGAATCGGCCACTGTAAAGTAGTCCCAGCACTGGAGAACTGGATAGAGCTGGTGGGCATTTGTGAGGCTAAGGTTACAGAGAATAAGTATAACCTCAGTGGAATGAATAGCCTCTTTCTCTGTTGGGAGGAAAATAAATAAACTCTCCGAACCAGGTGCAAAATGCTGTTTGTAATCGCTCCTAAGAAATGCTGTGAGGATTTTCAGTGGGTTGAAAATTGTAACTGTGTGATTGACTTTGGAGTCTATCTCTGCACAGTAGAATTTCTGACTTTTTTTCCAGACATTGCACTGTAGGTTTATTACAATACTACCTTCCATTGCCAAAGCCCTTCTCAATCACACTTGACAACTGAGCCTGAACCATGGGCACATCTCATCTGAGCCTTTGTCAATGCGCATTCTAAAAATCCTACAGAGTTACATGTTCTGTATTACACTCATCTTCCAGCTTGTTTATCACTGGGTTTTGGAATTGGCTTATTGTTGTCACGTGTACCGAGTACAGTGTAAAGCTTGTCTTGTACACTGTTCATACAGATCAAATCATTACTTAGTGCATCGACCAGAGTGCAGAATAAAGTGGATAAGCTACTGAAAGTGCGGTGCTGTTGAACGATAAAGTGCAAGATCATAACGAGGTAGATTGTAAGGCCAAGAGTCCTCCTTATTGTACAGGTGGTCCGTCCAGGAGTCCAGCAACAGTGGAGTAGAAACTGTCCTTGACACTGGGGTATGTGCTTTCAGGCTTCTGTATCTTCTGCCTGATGGGAGAGGGGAGAAGAGGGAATGTCTGGGGTGGGTGGGCTCTTGGATGATACTGGCTGTCTTACTGAGGTAGTGAGTCCATAGAGGGGAGACTGGTTTTCCATAGGATTCTTATGTTTTACATTCCGGTCCCTTGGATGTGGTGGCTTGTCCTGAGGGCAGAGAATAGGTCCACACTGGCTGCAGTTCAGAAGAACGATAGATGATCTTACTGGACCTGACAAAATTCTAATGGGTCTGGATGGTAAAAGCTGCCATTGTCAGTGACATCTTCTTCCCATGGACAATTACAAAAGTCAATTTTCACACAACCAACTATTTGGCAACAATCACGTTCTCCAGTTTGGTGACATTGGAGGGTGGGTAAATAATTATCAGGATGAAGGGGAGAACGTCTCTTCTTAGAATTAGTTCCTTGGGTACTTCAAATCTACTTCAGAGAGCAAGAGGAGGCGTACTTAATATTTCATTCTAACAGCTGGCTCTTCTGACACAACAGCTCTTCCTCTTTACTGCAGTGTGATTGACAACCTAGACTATATACGCAGCATCCTGAACTTCACTAATGTGTTCAGAAACAAGATATTTTCTTTAAAAACACATAACTGGTGTCATTCTTTAGATTTATTTCCATGTAAAATGGTCTTTTTTTTTCCAAGTAGCATCAATGTAGCATTGAAATAAGTCAGCATCCCATTGTACACTTGCTAATGAAGTGCCTAATGAACGGAATCCACACAACTCTTGCTATCAGCTCCCTCAGTGACCTTGCTTTTCATAGCTCTCCCAGCCCAAAGGGTGGAGCGTCATCCAAATCTTGGCTTCACAGGAGCAGCTGGAGAAAGGTTGTCTCACTGACAGGAGACCCGTGACCATTGTTGTGCCACAGGGATCGCAGTGGTTTATCACAGAACATAAAACAGTACAGCAGAGAAGCAGGCCCTTTGGCCCACAATGTTGTGTCAAACCAGCTAAAAAGTAAATCACATTCCCCGGAAACTAATCATAATATTCATAAACCTCTATCTTCCTCACATTCATGTGCCTATCTTAACATCCCTTAAAAAGCCTCTAATGTATTTGCCTCTAACACCATACAGGAAGCAATTCCAGGCATCCACCACCCACTGAGTTAAAAACTTACCCTTCACACCCCTTTGAACCTTCAATGCATGCCCTCTGATATTAGGCATTTCTACCCTAGGAATAAGATACTGCCTGTCTAATCTGTCTATGCCTCTCTTAATCTTATAAGCCTCCATCAGATCTCCCTTCAGCCTCTGCTGCTCCAGAGAAATCAACGCAAGTTTATCCAGCCTCTCATGATAGCACATGCCCCTGAAACCAGACAGCATCCTGGTAAACCTCTTCGACACCCTCTCCAAAGCCTCAACATCCCTCCTATAGCGGAGCAGCTAGAACTGTATGCAACACTCAAGGTGTGACCTAACCAGAGTTCTCTAAAGTTGAAACACAACCTCTTGAACTCAGTGCCTTGACTAACAAGAGCAAGCATTCCATAAGCCTTCTTAACCACTCTGTCAACTTGTGTAGCTACTTTCATGGAGCTATGAACTGCACCCCAAGATTTTTCTGCTCAGCAACATTGTTCAGAGTCTTGCCATCTTGCTCTTAACAGTGTGCTGTTTCCTTACATTTCCCCTACTAAGGTGCACCACCTCACATTTATATGGGTTAAACTCCATTTGCTGTTTCTCTGCCCATATCTGCAGTTGATCTGCATTATGCAGTTTTCTTTGCTAGTCTTCTGCACTATCCACAACTCCACCAATCTAGGTATTATTCATAAATTTAATAACCCACACATTTACTTATCATCCAGGTCAATGTTAATGATTTAGGTGATAATGTGGTAAATAGACCAAAAAAAAAATATGTGGACGACATCAAGGTTGAAGGTGTAGTGCAGAGCAAGGAAGGCTATCAAAGCTTGCATTGTGATTTTGAGCTGCTGGTGAAAGTGAGTTAGAAAACATTAGATGGAATTTTCTGCAGGCAAGTTTGCACTTTGGGAGCACAAACCACGGTTATACAATCAATGCAGGAGGAAGTTAGCAGGTCAGGCTGAAAGTGAATGAACAGCCGACGCTTCAGTCCTGATGAAGGATCGAGGCTCAAAACATTCTCACAGGTGTTGCCTGACCTGCTGAGTTCCTGCACCATTTTGTGTGTTTTGCACTGGATTTCCAGCATCTGCAGAATTTCTTGTGTTCATGGCTATTCAGTGAATGGTAGGGCACTGAAATGTGTGGTAGAACAAAGGGACCTGACAGTACAGATCCCTAATACTTGAATGCAGCATCTCAGATAGATAGGATTGTAGAGAGAGCTGTTGGCACATTGGCCTTCATAAATCGGAGCACTGAGTACAGAGTTGGGATGTTATGTTAAAGTTGCACAAGTCACTGGTGAGGCCAAATTTAGAGTATTGTTTGCAGTTCTGGTCACCTAGCCACAGGATAGATATCAAAAGCAAGAGCAGAGACAAAGCTTACATGGATATTGAGATTGTATAGGTTAGGATTTTCTTCCCTGGAGTTCAGGAAAATGAGGGGAAATCTTACAGAGGCATACAAAATGATGATGGGTGCAGGTAGGGTGAATGCAAGCAGGCATTCAGCTGCGGTGAGACTAGAACCAGAGGTCATAGGGTTAGAGTGACAGAGGAAATATTTAAGAGGAATCTGAGGAGGAACTTCTTCACTCAAAGGGTAGTGCAAAAGTGGAACAAGCTGCCAGTGGAAGTGGTGGATGCAGGTTCAATTGTAACATAAGAGAAGTTTATATCAATACACGGTTGAAACAGATATAGAAGACTATTGGCCAGGTACAACTAGATGGGGCGAGGCAGAAAATCAAGTCAGCATGGAGCAGAGGGGTCGAAGGGCCAGTTGCTGTGGTTCAGTGCTCTGTGGCTATAATTCTGGCACCTTGCCCATTATGATTTCCATCTCCAGCAGCCATATCATGAGCTACCTCTGTAGCATCTTCTGTGAAATTCCCTCTCACCCTCCCCCTACAAATGACCTTTCTTCATTACAAGCATCTTGATGTCAATTGTTATCTGGTGAACCTTTGGGACTGAACTGCCAACCTACATTTTGGGACCAAGGGTAGCATTTGACTCTGCAACCTTTGCACTCAAAGAACAACTTGAACACATCCACAGCAGAAAACAATCAAAGAAAACACTTGCTATCTGCAGATGAACGTGCACAACATGCTAGTGGAACTTAGTGGGTTAGGCAGCGCCTCTGGAGATGAATAAATAGTCGAGACCCAACCTTACTGCAGGGTACAGTATACTGGTGGTACAATATTAAGTTACCGGACTGGTAATCTAGAGGCTTAGACTAATAATTATGTCCAAATAAAAACACAAGACATTTTATGCACCTCTGTCTATTTCCACTCAACTCCAAAACAGGACATTCTGCAGATGCTCTACATCCAGAGTAATGCACACACACAAATGCAAGAGGAAATCTGCAGCTCAAGCAGAGAGAAATAAATAGTTGATGCTTCAGGCTGAGACCCTTCATCAGGACTGGAAAGGAAGGGGGGAAAGCGAGAATAAGAAGGTGGAGGGGAAGCAGTACAAGTCGAAGGTGATAGGTGAAACCAGGTGAGTGGGAGAGGGGCATGAACTGAGAAGCTGGGAGGTGATAGATGGAATATCTAAAGGTTTGAAGAATAAGAAGAAGGAACCTGATAGAAGAAATGGACCATGGGGGAAGGGGAAGGAGGAGGGGCACCAGAGAGAGCTGTTAGGCAGGTAAGGAGAAGAGATGGGGTAAAAGGGGAGCCAGAATGGGGAATAGAAGAGGGAAGAGGAAGGGAGAAAAGTTGCTGGAATTAAGAGAATTTCAAGTTCATGTCATCAACTTGGAGGGTATCCAGGCAGAATATGAGGTGTTGCTCCTCCAATCCGAGAGTGGCCTCATTATGGCTGTAAAGGGAATCGGAATTGAAATTAAAACGTTTGGCCATTGGGAAACCCTGCTAGTTGCAGACAGAGCGAGGTGAAGGTCTTAGGTAGGTGGATCCTGCTGAAGATGGCGGAAGTTGTGCAGAAAGGTCTCCTGGATGCTGGGTTCAAATCCCACCAATGCCATCTGGTTCACTAACCATCTTAATGAAATATGCTATCTTTACCCAGTCTGGCTATGTGTGACTCCTGACCTACCACATTTAATTGGCTCCTAAATGGCCCAGCATGCTACTCAGTACAGGAGAACTAAACACAGGAGGCGTGAATGCTGCTGGAGAACCATCAGTGCAGTGAAAGACTCACTAATCTACCTGAAACTCTTTGATATTCTACAGCAGGGGTCCCCAACCTGGGATCAATGGACCCCTTGTTAATGGTATTGGTCTATGCCATAACAAGATCATGAACTCCTGTCTAGAGCAAGGTACCGTTCATGGACAAGGCATGTTCCAGAGCAATGAGGTGAAGGTGGGTGAAGCGACTGATGGGAATGATCCTCAAAGACACACCTTGTCTGTTACTCCAGCTGGCTGGAATCTGTATAGAAAGCCCATACAGAGCTTGAATATACCAAGATCTTGTGCAAATTTAGCCCATTAAGTGCTCTATTAGCAATAATTAGAGACAGTGATTTTCATTTCAATGCTACATTGATGGGTCCTACTTGGAAAAAAGACCCTTTTACATGAAAGTTAGTCAAAAGAATACCACCACATGTGTATTTCTGCTCTGTGAACATGTTAGGTTACTGACTCCAGCTCCATCTTTAATATATAATTCCAAGCAATCTCATCACCAAACTGGAAGTCAACATCTGGATCTTCAGCTTCCTGACAACAGACCACAATCAGTAAGAATAGGCAACAACACCTTTGCCACTATTGTTCTCAAAACTAGTGCTCTACAAGGCTGTGTCCTCAGCTCTCTACTCGACTCCCTCTGCATTTCTGACTGTATGGTCAGATTCTGCCCTAACTCCATCAAAAAGTTTGCAGATGATACCACCACAATAGGTCATATTAAAAAAAAAGTAGATGAGCTGGAGTATAAGGAGTAGATAGAGACCCTAGTAACATGGTGTTATGAGAACAATCTTTCACTCAATGTCAGCAAAACAAAGTGTGGCTCATTGACTTCAGGAAGAAGTGGTGCACACACTCCTGTCTTCATCAAAGTTGCGGAGGTTGAGAAGGTTGAGAGCTTCCTTGGAGTGAACATCAGCAATAGCCCGTCCTAGTCCAACCACACAGATGCCGTGCAAAGACATTTCACCAATGCCTCTACTTTCTCAGGAGGCTAAATAAAGTTGCCGTGCCTGCTGACCCTGAGCAATTTTTTCTCAATGCACCAGAGAAAGCACCCTATCTGAATACATCATGGGTTGGTATGGCAACTGGTCTGTCCAAGGCCACAAGAAACTGCAAAAGAGTTGCAGAGACAGCCCAGTACATCACGGAAACCTCCTCTCCAAGGTCTCCGTTTATATTTCTCACTGTGTTATTAAAGCAGCCAGCATAATCAAAGACCCCACTCATACCAAGCAGTCACTCTTCTCCCCTCTCCCATTATGTAGAAGATACTAAAACCTGAAAGCACTAATTGCCAGACTCAAGAATAGATTCTACCCCGCTGTTACAAGACTATTGAATGGTTCTCTAGTACAATAAGGACTTTTGACCTCACTATCTACATCATTATTTTCTTGCATTTTATTGTCTACCCACGTGGCATCTTCCTCGATAGCGAATGCACTTCATTCTGCATTCTGTTATTATTTTCCCTTTTACTACCTCAATGCACTGTATAATGGTTTGAACTGCATGAGCAGTATGCAAGACAAGCTTTTCACTGTCTCTCACTTCATGTGATAACAATAAACCATTTCCAATTCCAATGCATTGCTGTTCGGTGTGGCAACTGCTCTGTCCTAGAATGCGAAAAAAAAACTACAAAGGATTGTGTACACAGCTCAGCACTTCATGGAAACCTCCCCTCCATGGCCTTTGTCTATACTTCTCACTACCTCAGTCAAGCAGCCAGCATAGTCAAAGGCCTCACTCAACTCAGACGCTCTATCTTCTCACCTCTCCCATTGGGTAAAAGATACTAAAACCTGAAAGCACAGCTCAAGGACAGATCATAGCCGCTGTAGAACGAGATGGACACTTGACCTCAGTCTATCTCATTATGACCTTGCACTGTATTGTCTATCTGCACTACACTCTCCCCGTAACTGTTACACTTCATTCTGTATTCTGTTATTTTACTTTGCACCATCTCAAGGCACTGCTGTAATGAACTGATCAGTACGAATGCCTGCAAGACAAGTTTCTCCACTGTACCTGGCTACGTATAACAGTTGTAAACCAATTTAACTGTAATTGTAAATAATTGGAATAACTTGACTTGTGACAAAAATGTTGATTAGAATGTTTTGCATTACGTCCATTTTATCAGTAAAATGTATTTCATAATGAATAGAAAGTAAATGCTGGCCTTTCAGAGTCCAGATCTGTAAAAAAAAGAATAAAACAAAGATGCTGTGTTTCAGGAAGATTCCGCTGTCAAGCTGATGAAGCCTATCACCTTTTGGAAGCTCCACTCACCAGAATGAAATCAGTAATTTTTGTCAACTATAAGGAGCAAATTGGTTGACAAGCAAATCACATTGTGGACCTCAATAGGTGTCAGATTAACACAATGGAATTTCCTTCGACTGTGAATTCTATGAAGATGTAGTTCAGTAGAGCATCTGAGATTAGCTATGTTTTAAAACCTTGAGCACATACTCAACATTTGTTAATGATGATTATTTTGTGCTGCGAGTGAAGATATGACAATGGCTTCAAGTATTATTGTATTAGGACAGGACATGCCGTGCCAAAAGAATAATCACAGCTTTGCTTCATCTTTTCTCCAAAGAGTGATGCAGTGACTTGGACCTCAATACAGCAGCAGAGAAATGAGGATAATAATATGTTTTACAGCTGGTAGCCTTTGCAATTGCATGTCATTATTCTCCATGACTTTTTGCTGACTTTTCTATGTTTGCTCTTTGTTGGAGCAAGCTAAATTTGTCCTCTCAACCCTCCAAGCCTCATCTTTCCTTTCGTTTTACCAGTTCAAATGTTCCTCTGGCTTTCTCTTCGGAGAATTTAGCTGCATTATAGGAGTCCATATTCTGTGAGAGTAATTTCTACCTCACTCTTGCAGGACTAATTAACATCGTCTTTCCTTGAAATTACATAGGGATCACATTATCCCAGCCCAAAATCCGTTCGTTTATTCTTACAGCGACAAACTGATGTTCCTTTTACTCACTTCCTGAGTGGCTATTTGACCTGTAAACCATACTAGGGGAACAATCTTAAATCCCACATCAGAGACCTGAATGAGTAACTACGGCTGACTGTACAACCCTTGAGCAAACAGTTCACAAGGTTTTAACCTAGATGAGTTACTTAGTGCATGGTGGCAGGAGGCGTCATCTTATTGTAGAGATGTTGCGAATGTCTCCTTCCGATTGAGATGCACCTGCCCCATTCAATAGCCTCATGAGTTATAGCAGTGGCAGCTTATTAAGGAACCAGCAAGATCTGTCTAAAACTGCCCGTGCTTGTGCTCATATGATTCCATTCACAGGAACTTTTCTTCCCTGGATGAGAGATATCCATCACACATTTACCAGCAATCCACTCTGTTTCTGTTATTGGGGTGTTGTTGAGTATGTGAACACAGAACAAAAGTAGAACACATGATCATTTGATCCTTACCTCCCCCATTCGGTAACAACAGTCGATCTAATTACAACCTGAATTCTGCATCCAGCTACTCCCCAGTAACCTTCCATCTCTTATTTAGCAAGAAATGCTTCCACTTTCCCAAAAATTCCCTCTATGCTTATGATATTCTTGAGTTTGTGAGAAAACAGCACACCAGGCTTCAAAAATTATATTTAAAATATGGACTATGAAGCTACGGGCACCAAAAACGGACCTCAGTGAAGCTGAGGCCATGCATAATGGTACCTTCATAAATTGACTCCACTGCAGATCACAAGGGCACTGCCTGAGAAAGGTGCATTTTACTTGCAGGGATTGCCTGGCCTCAATATTATTAGGGGACCCCCTTGGGTTCCTGTAACACCATATGCTTGTCAACTCCAGTGCAACTTGTGTCTCAAAGTCATCCCACACCTGTGTGAGAGAAGGGAGAGTCAGAATACTTCCCCAGTCCAAACCTCCCATTAACTATAGAACCATTAGTTATAGGAGCAGAAGTTGCCCATTCAGCCTATTGAGTCTGCTCAAACATTCAATCATTGCTGATCTTTTAAACCCTATTCTCCCTATTATCCTTAACACCTTTATCAATCAAACACCAAAGCTCAAAGTTCAAACTGCATAAATTTATAATAAAGTACATATATGTCACCATACATAACCCTGAGGTTCATTTTCTTGTGGGCATACTCAATAAATCCAATAGCTATTATAGTATCAAAGAAATACTGCACTAATAGGGTGGACAACTGGAGTGCAAAAGACAACAAACTCTGCAATACAAAAGGAAGAAAAACAGAAATAATTGTGAAAATAATACACATAATAATAATAAAATAAATAGATAGATAGATGGATAAGCAATAACTATTGAGAACATGAGATGAAGAGTCTGTGATAGCAAGTCTATAGATTGTGGGAACAGTTCAGTGATGGGGCAAGTGAGGCTGAGGTTCCTCTGGCTCAAGAGCCTGATGGCTGAGGAATAATAATGGTTCCTGAACCTGGTTTTGTGAGTCCTGAGCTTCCTGTACCTTCCTCCTGATGGCAGCAGTATGAAGAGAGCATGATCTGGGTGGGTGGGAGTCCCGGATGATGAATGCTGCTTTTCTGCGACAACGTTGCTTGTAGATGTACTCAGTGGTGAGGTGCTACCAATCTCTGCCTCAAATACATCCACTCTCATGGCCTCCACAACCCACTGATAACAAATTCCACAGATTCACCACACTCTGGCTGCAGAAACTACAGATATTTCCACGTGGAAGAGCTGGCTGTTTGCCACTGTTCCTCTGAAGAGGAAAAGATACCTTGCTCGACAGACTTGGCAAGGTAACTTTGCTTTCAGTTTGCTAAACTTTACAGCATTGCCTTCACTGCAGCTCATTGGAGCGAGACGGAGAGAGAATGTTCATCACCTTGGCAACTGCTTCTAATGCAACAACATTTATGTAGAACAAAATATCCCAAGGTGCTGCACAGGAGCATAATAAAACACGTTTTGAGAAGAAGTCCTTTTTTCCCCAGAGTAGTGAACCTCTGGCTGGTGTGGTATCCACTCTGCCTCTACCTATAGAAGAGCTCGAGCTCTCCCTGAGTGGGCAGGATCACAATAGAAAGGATGCAAGTGTCTTCAGAGATAACACTTGGTTCACGTGATCTCCTGGACTGGTTCCATTACTTGAAGGGATTAGGAAGGAATTTCCTGCCGGTGGAAATTAAAATCTTTCATAAGTCTGAACATTCCTTAACCGTTTGTGTTCCAGGGGAAATAATCACAGTTCATCTTCCCAACTGGATGTTCTCTGCCCTGGAGCCAAAGTAGAACTAAATCTCTGCACCCTTTTCCTGGATTTGCCATCCTTGCTAAAGATAATATTCAGAAATGGACATAATCGTACAGCTGTGATCTACTTAAATACACTTGCACTAGTCCTCGCTTTTCTTTCTTCGAACATAGGGCGATAACAGGCCATTTTGTCCCAACGACCCCATGCTGCCCAATTACATCTATGTGAACAATTAACCTATTAAACTGTACATCTTTCGAATGAGGGAGGAAATAAGAAAACCCTAAGGAAACTCATACAGTCACAGGAAGAACATGCTAACTGCTTACAGACAGCAGAAGGAACTGAACTTGACTCGTTGGCGCTTTAATAGCAATACATTAGCTGTTAAGGTACTATGCAGCCTCAATTGCATTTGTGTCTGTCTGTTGTAATGTACAATTTCACTGTGTGCTTGAACCCCTAGGTTTCTCTGTTTATATATACATAGTACCGAGGCAAAGTCTTAGGCACGATATATAGCTAGGGTGCCTCAGACTGTTGCAAAGTACTGTACTTGTCAATGTGGAGCGGAGAGCAAGTTTGTAAATCTGGCATAGGGTGTTGAAAATGATGAGGGTAAAGTGCCATGGGGAGGATGTAGGACGGATTGTAGGGAAGGAATGCCAGGGAGGGGTGACGAGGGTGTGGGCACACCCAGTCCTTAGACACCAGGCAAGGTAATCCAATTCCAAACAGTTTGGTTTATTGATTATTAAAGAATGTCTCTCTGGCACTATACTTTGGGGAGTGTGAAAGAGGAATGAACTCATCTGTCATTACAGGAAATTCAGCTGCTCACTAATTTACTCTGGTGGAAATTCTGATAGCTTGCCTTACAAGTGTTCAAAGAAATTCCAGTCCTTGAGAGAGTGGAGAGCTAAAAATTTACCATATTGCCTGGGAATAAAGTCAAAGTGACAAGCTGGCCAAAGAAACACAAAATGCTGGAGGAACTCAGCAGGTCAGGCAGCACCAATGGGAATAAACAGACAGTTGATGCTTCTGGCCAAGGCCCTTCTTCAGGACTGGAAAGGAAGGGGGAAGACACCAGAATAAAAAGGTGGGGGGAGGGGAAGAAGGTTTGTTGGAAAGTGATAGGTGAAACCAGGTGGGTGAGAAAGATAAAGGACTGGAGATGAAGGAATCTGAAAGGAGAGGAGAATGGGCCATAGGAAGTTGGGAAGGAGGAGGAGGAGCACCGGGGGAGGTGATAGGAGGTAAAAGAGGTAAGAGGCACAGTGGGGAATAGGAGGGGAGTTTGGTGGCAGTGGTTGGGAGTTCTCCAGAGTTGATGAGGTCAGTAATGGTGTTGGAGATTTTTCTGATGGTCTGGAGTGGGTTCCTCTTCAAAGGGTAGGTAAGAGGAGGTGTCTGAGAGCTGCCACCTGACTTCAGCCAGGTAGAGGTCAGCCCGCCACACTACAACAGTGTTGGCTACAGCAGGTTTGATGGTAAAGTTGGGAGTGGTGTGGAGAACAGTGCATTGCGGGGGGGGGGGGGAGGGGGGGTAAAGTTCAAGGAGGAGTGAAGAGTGCTCAGGTTGAGCCAGTTGATGTCTCACCTGCAATTAGAGATGAAACAATGGCTAAAGAGATCTTTGCCAGGACAATTCCAGTTAGTAATTCTTCAGAGATGGAAACTGTAGGCGTGTATTTGGTAAGAATGTCTTCCTGTCTGGGCTTCTCACTACTGACCCACTCATGGGGATTAGTTTCTATTTATCAGACATCCAATTGGCACATCAAATTGGAAAGGAAGAAAACAAGAAGGAATAATATTCAGCATGTGCAGACAGAAGGCCTTTGCAACCTCAGTGCTTTGCAAAGCATTAATGACTTGTAATTAATGACCAATTTACATGCAGTAAACTCCTGCAAACGTAATAAAATAAACAAGCATCTGTGCCTGGCTGGTGATTGAGGGTTAACTGTTAGCCTGTGCCATGGGATCTTCAAATTGACAGAAGACAGCACTTCCAGCATGAGAAGCAGTCCTCCAGCTCAAACAAGTGATTTCTGCTCAAGTCTCTGATTGGGATAACATAATGTAAGCTATTTTCCTCAAGGTCTAACAAAGGCTTTAGAAAGAGCCTTGGGGGTCCTATCACCCTGTTGTGCTTGGAGAAGGGAGTGTTGCTGGAGAGTGCAAGCCCTGACAGATACAGGACAGTCCATCACAGTGTGAAACCATTCCCCCCCACCTCTCCCATTGAGCACATCTACATGGAGTGCAGCCACAAGACAGCAGCATCCATCATCCAGGTCATGCCCTCTTCTTGCTACTAGCATCAGGTACGAGGTACAGGAGCCTCAGATCCCACACCACCAGGTTCAGGAACATTGATTACCTTAGAACCATCAGGCTCCTAAACCGGCATGGATAACTTCACTCACCCACAACTCTCAACTGATGCTACAGCCTACAGACTCACTTTCAAGGATTCTCTACAACTCATGTTCTCAGTATTATTTGTATTTGCAGTTCGTCTTCTTCTGCACAGTCTTTATGAATAGATATTTTTGGTAACATTTTATTGTATATCTTTTATTCTTGCAAATACCTGTAAGAAAATGAATCTTATTGTAGTATATAGTAAGATATATCCTTCAATAATAAATTTATTTTGAGAAAGTATCCAGTGCTTTCCCGGCTTATATGACACATAAGCTTTTCTCAGGGCTCCAGCTGGGTACCGGTTTACTTTGTCGTTGGAGGTATATTCACTTAGAACAGTACAGCACAGGAGTCAGGCCCTTCAGTCCATCATGAATGTGCTGATCATGATATCAAATTAACTAATCCCATCTGTTTGCACTCGGTATATAATCCCTCCATTCTCTATCTGAATCATTTGTCTATTTCAATGCCTCTTAAATGATGCTATTGTGTCTTCTCCCAACACCTCCCCTGCCAGCATATTCCAGCTACAATTGGTGTAACAAGTTTCCCTTGTAAATCTCCTTTTAACTTCCTCCCTCTCGCCTTAAAGCTAAGTCCTCCAGTTTCTGACATTTTCACCTTAGGAAAACCAAGTCTCTAATCATCTACCATTTCTACATCTCTCTTCATTTTATATTTTTGTATCAGGTTGCCCCCTCAGCTTCTGAAGCTCTATAGAAAACAATCCAAGTTTTTCCAACCTCTATAACTCATGGTGTTCAATCCACGCAGCATCCTTCTGCACTTTCCCAAAAGCTTCTACATCCTTCCTGTAACTTGATGACCAGAAATGCACAGAGTATTACTTAACCAAAGACTCATACAGTTGCAAAATAACTTCTCAACTTTTATTTTCAGTACCTCAAATAATGAAGGTGAAAATGCTACATGCCTTTTTTTAAAACACCTTATCTACTCGTATGCCACTTTCTGGGAGCTATGTATAATGCTCCTACAGTGAACTATCATTTCAGGAAGAACATTTCAAAATCCCTCAAGGTGTCTTCAAGGAAGCAAAGTGAAATCCTCTTACATTCTGCAGATACACAGTGCTTTCTGTTCTGAGGGTGGAGCTCCACTGTAGAGGACCTCAACAGGAGGCTAGCGGCTAGCCTTGAACTTGCACTGTGCAATTTCAGTCAAGTCAAATTCCATTCCCACATTGGGATATGAGAGAAAATTGTAGTGCCCATGGCTGGAAGTGGGTGGACTTCACATTGACACAAGGAGGTCGTGACTGAACCTGAAGTCAACCGTGAACATTTATTCCATTTATAATAGTGGTGTCCATTATTAAGGACTTCCATCACCCAGAACATGCCCTCTTCTAATTGTTACTGTCGAGAAGGAGGTACAGAAGCCTCCAGGCACACATTCAACAGCTTTTTCCCCTTTGCCATCTGATTTCTGAATGGACATTGAACCCATGAACATGACCTCATTTCCTTATTATTTCTATTTTTGCACTATTTTTAATTTAAACAATTTAATATGCATATATATACATACTGTAATTGTTTTACTTATTTATTTTTTCTATATCATCGTGTATGGTATTGCACTGCTGCTGCTAAGTTAACAAATTACATGACATATGCTGGTGATATTATTCTGATTCTGATTCTGAATACTTCAACCATTAGTCAGCCTGGAGAAACCCTGAGATCTCAACCCTGTTGATCACCACGGGAGGTGTTGACAAACTCTGAAATGCTGCAGATTCATTAGGCTGCTAAGTTTAAGAAAACTGCAGAAGAGTTTAAGAAGAATATGTTGACAACTCCATCGCAGTCACACGATCTTCTCCCCTCCCAGTACTGTACAGTGGAAAGTTGGTGGCAGACGGGGCTAGCAACGTGGCTGATGTTAGAATGGCAGTGAAAGCAGTCATGCATTGGACATTCGCTGTTCATTCAGCATATGAATATCCTTTACCCCACCTGGCATTTGTCTGGCATCCCCTCCAGATGAACACAGTGGTATAGAAAGGGGACCTGCTTGCTCAGAGTCCCAGTGAGCCATGTTCAACCATATCCATGTGAAGCTCACCTCCAGCCCTGCGCACTCCAGCTTTCTCCCATATCCCAAGGATGTGCAGGCCAGTAGTTCCTTGGCTGTTGCAGATTGTTCTCCCCCCCCCCCACCCCACCCCAGAGTGTAGTGAGTGGTGGGCAGGGAGAATCGATGGGAATTAAATGGGAGAATGAGTCCTCCGAGAGGACCACAACCTTGTTGTAGAGTTTGGAGGCTTGTGTGCCTCAATGAACCCGAGAGCGATGGTGACTGGAGTAAGGGCTTTGAGCTTTGTCTCTTGGTAGAGTCCTTCATGCCAAACAGATCAAAGGATAGAGAACAGATGAAGGGTGGTCCACTGGTCCTCCAGCTTTGGGATTTCAGCTCAGGACTAACAACAGTGACTGTTAAAAAAACTATTGTTATGGAAACAGCAAAGGGGAATCCTTGTATATGGACGGAGATGGAGGACCTTCATTGCTGTCCTAAACTCCAGTGGTGTAATGGCAGTTAGTAAGTGTAAATGGGTGATTGATGGTTAGTCTGGACAAGGAGGGCCGAATGGCCTGTTTCTGTACTGTATGACTCTATGACTCTAATGTATTAAAGGAGTGGGGCTAATTCTAATTGTTGCCAAAGCAGTGTCCTCCGCAGCATTCCTACATCTCCATTCCCACAGAATTTGCATCAGAAATGTTACTGCTGAGTTCCATCAATCACGATGTGTATTACCAGAGACACCTTTCACTAGCCAACACCCCAAGACAAGGATCTTTCCAGCAGTCGGCGCAGACAGACAGAGAATATGAAGGATACAGAGTGTATCGGAGGGGTTTAGAGCGGTGACTGGGCATACTAGAGGGCCACGCTGAGGGTGTGCTGTGTTGTGCATGGTACTGGCGCGGATCAAGGTGTTATGCAGAGGATGTCAGGTATCAGATTATCACAATGGGGGTGTATGGAATGCACCAGAATGTGAAGGTTAGCACTGCAGGTATAACAAGGTGTTACAATGAGGGTAAGAGGTGCAAAAATGTAGCTGCATTAATTCAACAGAATGAAACACAGAGATGCCAAAATCTTACGGTAAAAGGTTGTGGCTGTTACAGTGGAAGATATTACAGTGTGGGGTTCTTCAATGAAGGGGAGGATATATCAAAACATTGCAGTGTGGAAAGTGAGATATATTAACATATTACAGTATGGGGTATATCAGAGTGTTAGAGTCTGGGGTGTGGGGTATATCAGAGAGTTACGGTGTGGGTGTGGGTGTATCAGACTGTGTTACAGTGTGGGATATATCAGAGTGTTACAGTCTGGGTTAATAGGATGGGATATCTGAGTGTTTCCAGTGTGGGGTAATTCAGAATGTTACAGTGAGGGTTCAGGGGTAATTCAGAATGTTACAGTGAGGGTTTGGGATAATCCATAATACAGTGAGGGTTCAGGGGTAATTCAGAATGTTACAGTGACGGTTCAGGGGTATTTCAGAATGTTACAGTGAGGGTTCGGGGGTAATTCAGAATGTTACAGTGACGGTTCAGGGGTAATTCAGAATGTTACAGTGAGGGTTCAGGGGTATTTCAGAATGTTACAGTGAGGGTTTGGGGGTAATTCAGAATGTTACAGTGATGGTTCAGGGGTATTTCAGAATGTTACAGTGAGGGTTCAGGGGTAATTCAGAATGTAACAGTGACGGTTCAGGGGCAATTCAGAATGTTACAGTGAGGGTTTGGGGTAATCCATAATATAGTGAGGGTTCAGGGGTAATTCAGAATGTTACAGTGATGGTTCAAGGGTATTTCAGAATGTTACAGTGAGGGTTCAGGGGTAATTCAGAATGTAACAGTGAGGGTTCAGGGGTAATTCAGAATGTTACAGAGGGTTCAGGGGTATTTCAGAATACAGTGAGGATTTGGGGTAATTCAGAACATTACAGTGAGGGTTCGGGGTAATCCATAATACAGTGAGGGTTCAGGGGTAATTCAGAATGTAACAGTGACGGTTCAGGGGCAATTCAGAATGTTACAGTGAGGGTTCAGGGGCAATTCAGAATGTTACAGTGAGGGTTCAGGGGTAATTCAGAATGTAACAGTTACGGTTCAGGGGCAATTCAGAATGTTACAGTGATGGTTCAGGGGTATTTCAGAATACAGTGAGGGTTCAGGGTATTTCAGAATGTTACAGTGAGGGTTCAGGGGTAATTCAGAATGTTACAGTGACAGTTCAGGGGTAATTCAGAATGTTACAGTGAGGGTTCAGGGGTATTTCTGAATACAGTGAGGGTTCAGGGGTATTTCAGAATGTTACAGTGAGGGTTCAAGGGTAATTCAGAATGTTACAGTGACAGTTCAGGGGTAATTCAGAATGTAACAGTGACGGTTCAGGGGTATTTCAGAATACAGTGAGGGTTCGGGGGTAATTCAGAATGTTACAGTGATGGTTCAGGGGTAATTCAGAATGTTACAGTGAGGGTTCAGGGGTATTTCAGAATACAGTGAGGGTTCAGGGGTAATTCAGAATGTTACAGTGAGGGTTCAGGGGTAATTCAGAATGTTACAGAGGGTTCAGGGGTATTTCAGAATACAGTGAGGATTTGGGGTAATTCAGAATGTTACAGTGACGGTTCAGGGGCAATTCCGAATGTTACAGTGAGGATTTGGGGTAATTCAGAATGTTACAGTGATGGTTCAGGGGTAATTCAGAATGTTACAGTGAGGGTTCAGGGGCAATTCAGAATGTTACAGTGAGGGTTCAGGGGTAATTCAGAATGTTACAGTGAGGGTTCAGGGGTATTTCAGAATACAGTGAGGGTTCGGGGTAATTCAGAATGTTACAGTGAGGGTTCAGGGGTATTTCAGAATACAGTGAGGGTTCGGGGTAATTCAGAATGTTACAGTGAGGGTTCAGGGGTATTTCAGAATACAGTGAGGATTTGGGGTAATTCAGAATGTTACAGTGATGGTTCAGGGGTAATTTAGAATGTTACAGTGAGGGTTCAGGGGTATTTCAGAATACAGTGAGGGTTCAGGGGTAATTCAGAATGTTACAGTGAGGGTTCAGGGGTAATTCAGAATGTTACAGTGAGGGTTCAGGGGTAATTCAGAATGCTATATTGACTGGTGAGTAAACCAATAAAAGCTGAGCACACTGTTGTCACGTCGAACCTGTGTATGGTTAGTATATTAAAATGTCAGCTTGCTCGACAAGCTGCTCATTTATTCTGAACAGTGTGCGCGCCACAATTTAACGAATAATATTATCTGTTCATTCAGCCGTCTGCACTCTTCAGGACAGAGAAGGATTGCAGGGTATATTTCAGTCCTGTCTCTTGGAATTAATGCATGAATTTTGACCAGTCTGTAATTGTCACTTAAACTGATGCATCTGTGACAGGCAGTAAGACCGTGTGTCTCCCTCGGTCCAGTCACTGTGGCAGACTATGCCATGGGTCACGCGGACCGAGCAGTTCCGAGAAGGGCTCGTGAGCAAGCTGAAGCGAAAGTGCACCTTTCTGCTCTTTTAAATTCCACACACAGCTGTCTTACCTTGATGAGGCTTCATTCATCATTTAAGACAAAGCTTTATTCACGTCTGACAAATCTGTCAGACAAAGTGTGTTGGAATAATACCACTCACATTATGCGGTGCCTTGTCATGTCAAAAACTTCTCAAGGTGCTTGGCACAACGGATTACTATGAAGTTTTGTGATTGTGCTTGGATTCAGCACCCATGCTTTACCAGAAACCAGGCACAGGTTGGAATGCTTTCTGACGAACCTAACATATCACCACTGTTTCTCTTTCCACGGGAGACAAAGCTTCCTTTGTCATGAGTACTTTGAAACGTCCAAACATACGTGTTTGTGTCATTTGCATCAACGACCAGCACACAATTTGAGATGTGTTGGGGATGGCCTATAAGTGTCACCATGCTTATGACACCAACATAATTTGTTTTTTTGCTAGCCCAAACTCATATGTCTTTGGAATGTGGGAGGAAACTGGAGCTCCTGGAGGAAACATATGGACCACGGGCCGAATGTGCAAACTCTTACAGACAGCAGCGGAATCGAACCCTGATCTTACAGCAGTATTATGATAACCGCTACGCTACCAGGCCAACCAGCATTTCCACCATTTTCTGCTTATGCTTCAGATTTCAAAGTTCAAGGTACATTTATTATCAAAGTATGTGTACGTTATACATCCTTGAGATTCATCTCCTTACGGGCAGCTGCAAAAACAAAGAAACCCCAAAAGAACCCATTTAAAAAAAAGACCATCTAACACTCAATGCACAGAAAGTGGGAGAAAATCAAATTGAGGAAACATTAAAAATAAGCAAATAGCTTCAGAACTGGAGTTTTACGAAAGGCATGAACCCGGACATCAGTGCAATGAAGCCAGATTTCCAGTGTCTGCCATGTTTTGCTTTTCAATCCCTGTTGGAATCGACGCTACCTGCCTGCAGTTGCTCAGAGTGTTTAGTGAAAATTGAGTCTTGGCCTGGACATTGATAAAAACCCCGGTCTGCTCCTAAGTGATGCGGGATCTAAAACAACCAACTTGCGCCTCAGATGATGCTTTTGGATCAGACAGTGGGGGTCACTGAATCACTTTGGAATCGTCCAAGACAAACGTGTTCAACCTTAGATATATACCTACCCCCCCCCCCCCCCCCACCGATGTTCCCACTCTGGATGAGTCAGGACAGAAGTAACCAGCATAGATATACTTGTTAAACAGCGACAGATCAACACAGCTGGTGGAGCAGCTACCTCACACCTCTGGTGACCCAGGTTCAATACAGACCTCAGGTACCCTGTGGAGTTCACATGTTCTTTGTGACTGTGTGAATTTCCTCTGGTTTCCTCCCACAACTGCTGTAAATTTCCACCAGTGTGGGTGGGTGATAGGAGAATTGGGGTGGTGTTGATTACCATGGGAGAGAACATAGGTCATGGGGAAATGTCTGAGACTTGGAATAGACTGGATGGGTCTCATTCAATGTCATAAACTATGAAAAAAAGAACAGAGCTGCCCAGTTCAGAAGTTTTCAACTCAGAAGTGCTGAAGCGAGAGGGAGAGAGCACAGGGGCACATTAACTCAGAAGTAACTTTGTCTGCAATGGCTATTGTGAGTTCCCAGTTCCCATTTCCATTCCCACGCTGACCTGTCTGTCCTCGGCTTTCTGCACTGCTAGGGAAGCCAAGGGAAATCTGGAAGAACATATTCCGACTGGGATATTCCGACTACAACCCAGAATGTTGAATTCTCTCTCGGGTGACTTGCATCTCCTCTCTTCCTTTCTCTTTCCTCACAGGTTCTCATGCCCCCTCCTCCTTCCAACTTCCCCTTTCCCAAAGTCCCCATGCCCTACACCACTGCTACACCGTTTCTTTCACCCCCTCCATTGGTTCTGCCTGCCCACCATCTCTCCCTTATCTTATTCCACTTATAAGACCATAAACCATCGAACCAGAATTAACCCATCTGGCCCATTGAGCCCGTTCCACCGTTCCAACTTGGCTGATTTATTATCCCTCTCCGCCCCATTCTCCTGCTCTCTCCCTGTAACCTTTGACACCCTTACTAATCAAGATCCTATCAATCTCTGCTTTAAATCACTTCCTTATTGATCAGGCTCCAGAATCTGCAGGCCTGTGATACCTCTACTTATCATCTTGCAATGATACCTTCATTCTCCTGCCCTCAATTGGCTCGATCTGCCCACCAGCCCCATCTTACCTGGATCTACATATTGCCTGCCAGTTCCTGTCCCACCCCTCCCCTCAACTCTATCCTGGCTATTCCGCCCCCCCCCCACCCCACTCTCAGTCCTGACGCAGGGTCCTAACCCAAAATGTCATCCATCCCTTTTCCTTCACAGATGCCACCAAGTTCCTCCAGTAGTCCGTTTTGTTTTTTGGTCTAGATCTGCAGTCTCCTCTGCCTCCGACTCAGAACGACAACTGTCTCTGGGGTTATATGTCCTTGACAAAAAACTCACCAATCTATGTATTAACATTCCTTTCTTTCTTTATTTAATTCATCATTGTAAGAACAGTTGCTTCCCCTAGGCTGGGGGTCGGCAACCCGCGGCTCCGGAGCCACATGTGGCTCTTTTACGTCTGTGCTGCGGCTCCCTGTTGCTTTGGGAAATAATTGGTTGTGGCGACCCTTTTCCTGGCACATCCGAACCGACTCACAATTAGATAGCCTACGGAGGTTTGCGAGCACAGAGCTTTGGAGCCTCTGCGCCATGGGGGGCAGGTTGAGGGAGGCTTAAAAGTGAGGCTGAAGATTTCGAATAAAGTTTTTTCCTTCGACTGCAGTTACCGACTCCGTGTCGTAATTTTAGCGCTGCGTGTAGCACACTGCTACATGGTCAGTATTTAATTAAAATGAATTTTATGTTAGTTTGTTAGATTTTGAAATGTAAATCTAAATTTGAAGATTATGGTGATCTTGTACAATCTAAATAAGACGTTGTGGCGACCCATTTCCTGACACATCCGAACCGGCTCACAATTAGCCAGCGTTCAGGCTAAGGGAGATAGCCTACAGGGGTTTGTGAGTACGTGTCTTTTGCAGCATCCGCGCCCATGGGGGGCGGGTTGAGGGAGGCTTAAAAGCAAGGCTGTTTAGTTTGAATAAAGCTATCTTTGACTGCAGTTTACTGACTGCGTGTAGCACACCGCTACAACGTGTTTTTATTGCTGGCTGTCCAGAGGGGAGGTGCTGAAACGCTTTGTCGCGTGTCTGGAAGAAGTGAAAACTTTCCTGGGCAGCAAAGGGCTCACCTTTCCTGAGCTGGAACAGCCAGAGTGGCTGGAAAAGCTACACTTCATGGTAGACATGACAGCGCACCTGAACACGCTGAACACAGCTCTTCAACGGGGTAAGGACGTACAACCCTGCACATGTTGGAGGATGTTTTGGCATTCGAGCGCAAGCTGACGTTGCTTGCCAGAGATTTACAGAAAGGCACATTGTCTCACTTCCCCAATTTGAGAGAGTTCAAACAAGGTCACGACATGATAAATTCGGAGTATTTACATTCTGCAATCATCGCAATGCAAACATCGTTTGGGAAACGCTTCTGTGAGTTCAGAGAGGAAAAAAACACATTATCCTTCCCGGTCACTCCCCTAAGCATCGATCCATCCCTACTGAATACGACTGCATTGTCAGGTGTGAGTCAACCTGAACAAGGATGATAAATATTTTAATTGCCTATTATTTTACGTATATTCATATGTTTTCATTGTTCAGTGAAATAGTCCTTTTATTTTTCAGGTTGACAGCTGACTGACGTTATTTTTGGTTTGCTGCTGGCGGCAAATTTAAGTTTGGCGTTTTTCATAAATACAAGAAGGACTCAAATAGACGTTGAGTATTTTACTTAAAAGTAACCTTCAACCCAACGTCTTTTTTTCGGAGGTCAAAATGTTTTTGTTGCATGCAGAAATGTAATTTCGTTTTCTCTGCAGGAGTTCATCAATTTCATAAATGCAACACATTATAGTTTGTTTATACATAGCATAAAGGCAAAACAAAACGTTGTATGCAGTGTTATTTCATTTTAAATGTCAAACGGGTTTTGCGGCTCCCAGTGTTTTCTTTTCTGTGGGAAACGGGTCCAAGTGGCTCTTTCAGTGGTAAAGGTTGCTGACCCCTGCCCTAGGCTATTAGGTTTCTGAACAGTCCATGAACCCATGGCCATTACCTCAGCAGGTCAGGCAGCATCATTGTGAGGCAAGCCCCTTGAGGTTTTCGATAGCCTGGATAGGTCGGAGAGGAATTTTCCAGATTTTTTCTCCTCAATTGGCAAATCGTTTTTTTTCCCCCCGGGTGATCACATGGGTTTGGGCGGGATGAATAATAAAATAAAATGGGCGGCATGGTGCCCTGTTGGTTGGCACTGTTGCCCTGTGGGATTCGGTGAAAACTGGAGTTAAGATTGGATCAGCCATGATCTTGTTGAATGGCGGAGCAGGCTTGAGGGGCCGATTGGCCTACTCCTGCTCCTATCTCTTATGTTCTTATGTTCTTATAAACCGTGATCAAGAATCTCCACCCAAAACAACAACTGTATATTGCCCTCCATTGATGCTGCCTGACCTGCTGAGCTCCTGCAGCATTTTGTGTGTGTTGCTCAATGCTTCCAATATCTGCAGAATCTCTTGAGACCATTCCTTGTTCTTTCTTTGCACTTTTTTTGTAACTTAGCGTAATTTTTATGTTGCGTGCTGTACAGCTGCTGCAAAGCCACAACATTTACAGCAATTAATCTGATTCTGATTCCGGTTCTCCGCACTTCCCGAATACCAGCTAGCTAAGCAAGGAGTGAGTTTGATGGCTGTTGGAAGACATTTGCTTCAGCAGCCTCACCAACACGAATCTGGGAAAGAGAAGCAGGAAGGACTGTGAGCCACCTTCAGAACAAAGAGCAGAGGCTTATGAGGAAAGAAGAGTTATTCATTGTGAAAGAAGATGTTGCACAATGCTCCACAGGAAGGAAACAGAAACTGCAGATGTTAAAAATTCAAAACAAAAACATCAAAATCTGGAAAAACTCACCAAATCAGACAGTATCTGTGGAATGAGAAACAATTAACGTTTCTGTTCTAAGGCCCTTTTCAGACCTTGGAAAGGGAAGAACAGGTGAATTTGGAGCAGAGAAGGTGGAGGAGGGCAATAGTGCACAGAGGTCCCTTTTTTGACAGGGTGAAATATCTAGCTGTTTTAATGGGGATGTGAAGCTCCGTTGTGTAATGTATTGCTAATATAGTCAAGTCTGTGTAATACTGCATAACACAGCTGTATCCGTGGGATCTTCACAATTTATATTAATGATTTAGAGTCTGAAATCAAGAGCACAATTTCTCAGCTTATGGATGGTATCACCAGAGAGTGGGTGGTTTACAGGATAGTTAACACTGACTCCATTCCCAAGCCAAACATAATATTTTTATTGATACATTTGTCAAATATTTTAATATTTGTTTTATGATTCTTGATTTAATTTCATTGTTCCTCTTTGCCTTCCTAACTGTTTTATTGACTTCCTTCCTAATCCCTTCATATTCTCTCTTGCTATCCACGTCTCAATGCTTTGTGTTCTTAATGTCTGTCTCTTTCCTGACCCTCAGTTGATCCCTAATGGCTTTATTCATCCATGGAGTCTCATCTTGTTCTTTCCTTTTAGCAGCTTTTTCCACTGAACTCTGTTGGACGTTATTTTAAATGCTTCTTTCCCCATTGTTTAGCACAGAAAATAGCTTACTGCAGTAAACTAGGTTTTTGTTGAGAGCACTACTGGCGTACAATGGCCTGCCTCTGCTTCTAATTGTGAAGTACTGCATGGAGTTCTGGCTGCCAAGTTAAAGGAATTGTCTAGAGGCTTTGGAGAGGGTGCAAAAAAAAAGTTAACCGGATCAGAATCAGAATCAGGTTTAATATCACCAGCACATGTGAAATTTGTTGGCTTTGCGGCAGCAGTACAATGCAATACAGAATATTAGAAAAAATCATGAACTGCTGTGTGTATACATATAAAATAGCTAAATTAAATTAAGTAGTGCAAAGATGAAAATTTAAAAAAGTAGCAAGGTACTGTTCATGAGTTCAGTGTCTATTCAGAAATCAGAGGGGAAGAAATTGTTCCTGAATCATTGAGCGTGTGCCTTCACGCTCCTATACCTCCCTTCTGATGGTAGCAATGAGAACAAGGCATGACCTGGCTGATGGGGGTCCTCAATGATGGATGTTGCCTTTTGAGGCATCAATCCTTGAAGATGTCCTGGGAGGACATCTAGTGCTCGTGACGGAGCTGACTAAGGTTACAATTCTCTGCATCTTATTTCAGTCCTGTGCAGTAGACCACCCCCCCCCCCACCCCACCTCATACCAGACAGTGATGCAGCCAGTTAGAGTGCTCCTCATGGTACAACTGAGACATACCAAGTTTCCTCAAACTCCTAATGAAATATAACCGCTGTCGTGCCTCCTTTGCAGCTGCATCAATATTTTGCGTCCATGCTAGATCCTCAGAGGCAATGACACCTTGGAATGCTGTCTGGATTAGAGGATGTTAGCTAGAAGGAGATGTTGTACAAACTTAGTTGGTTTTCTTCATATCGTTAGATGCTTAGGGGAGTTTGAATGGAGGTTTATAAAATTATGAGATGCATAGATAGGATAACTAGTCCCAGGTTGGAAATATTGAATAATAGAAGGTATGTATTTAATTTTGGGGGGAAATGACGGGGTAAAATTTAAATGAAATGTGGGTTGTCAGCGAACTTTTTCCACAGAACATGGCAAATGCCTGTAGTAGGCTGCCAGGGAGGAAGCAAAGTCGAAGTACAAACCCCATTTCCAGACAAGTTGGGATATTTTCAAAAATGCAATAAAAACAAAAATCTGTGATATGTTAATTCACGTGAACCCTTATTTAACTGACAAAAGTACAAAGATAAGATTTTCAAAAGTTTTACTGACCAAATTAATTGTATTTTGTAAATATACACAAATTTAGAATTTTATGGCTGCAACACACTCAGCAAAAGTTGGGACAGAGTTAAAATAAGATTGAAAAGTGCATAGGATATTCAAGTAACACCAGTTTGGAAAACTCCACATTAAGCAGGCTAATTGGTAGCAGGTGAGGTATCATGACTGGGTATAAAAGTAGTGTCCATCAAAGGCTCAGTCTTTGCAAGCAAGGATGGGTCGTGGTTCACCCCTTTGTGCCAAAATTCGTGAGAGAATCGTTAGTCAGTTCAAAAGGAACATCTTCCAATGCAAGATTGCAGAGAATTTAGGTCTTTCAATATCTACAGTACATAATATTGTGAAAAGATTCAGAGAATTCAGACATCTCAGTGCGTAAAGGGCAAGGTTGGAAACCACTGTTGAATGCGCGTGATCTTCGAGCCCTCAGGCGGCACTGCCTAAGAAACTGTCATGCTACTGTGACAATTATAGCCACCTGGGCTCAGGAATACTTTGGAAAACCATTGTCACTTAACACAGTCTGTCACTGCATCCAGAAATGCAACTTGAAACTGTATTACACAAGGAGGAAGCCATACATCAACTCTATGCAGAAACGCCGGCGAGTTCTCTGGGCCCGAGCTCATCTCAGATGGACCGAAAGACTGTGGAACCGTGTGCTGTGGTCAGATGAGTCCACATTTCGGCTAGTTTTCGGAAAAAACGGGCGTCGAGTTCTCCGTGCCAAAGATGAAAACAACCATCCTGATAGTTATCAGTGAAAGGTGCAAAAGCCAGCATCTGTGGTGGTATGGGGGTGCATCAGTGCCCATGGCATGGGTGAGTTGCATGTATCTGAAGGTACCATTGACTCTGAGGTGTATATTAGGATTTTAGAGAGACATATGTTGCCATCAAGGCGACGTCTCTTCCCGGGACGTCCATGCTTATTTCAGCAAGACAATGCCAGACCACATTCTGCACGGGCTACAACAGCGTGGCTTTGTAGACACAGAGTGTGTGTGCTTGACTGGCCTGCTGCCAGTCCAGATCTATCTCATATTGAAAATGTATGGCGCATCATGAAGAGGAGAATCAGACAACGGAGACCACGGACTGTTGAGCAGCTGAAGTCTTATATCAAGCAAGAATGGACAAAATTTCCAATTGCAAATCTACTACAATTAGTATCCTCCGTTCCAAAATGATTAAAAAGTGTTATTAAAAGGAAAGGTGATGTAACACAATGGTAAACATGCCTCTGTCCCAACTTTTGTTGAGTGTATTGCAGCCTTCAAATTCTAAATTTGTGTATATTTACAAAATACAATTAAGTTGGTCAGTAAAACTATGGAAAATCTTTTCTTTGTACTTTTGTCAGTTAAATAAAGGTTCACGTGAATGAACGTATCACAGATTTTTGTTTTTATTGCATTTTGGAAAATATCCCAACTTTTCTGGAAATGGGGTTTGTATATTTATTATCAAAGTACATATACCTCACCATATTCAGTCCTGAGATTCATTGTCTTGTGGGCATGAACAGTAAACCCAAGTTACAATAGAATCAATGGAAGACCGAGCCCATGTGAATGGACAAACAACCAACGTACAAAAGACAGCCATCTGTGCAAATACAAAAGAAAAAAAAGCAATAAATATGGAGGACATGAGACGAAGAGACTTGAAAGTGAGTCCATAGGTTGTGTGAACAGTTCAGTGATGTGGCAAGTGAAGTTGACCAAGGTAATTCCCTCTGGTTCGAGAGGGGATATAATGGTGGTATTAAAGAGGATTCTAGCTAGGCACATGAGTATGCTGGGAATGGAGGGGTATAGGTCACATATAGGCAGAAGGCATGAGTTTAATTTGGCTTCATGCTTGGTACAGACATAGTGGGAGGAAGGGTGGTAATGTTCAACACACACAAAATACTGGAGGAACTCATCAGGTGAGGCAGCATCTATGAATGGGAATAAACAGTTGAGTTGGCTGAGACCATTTAAAGATGGGGCAGAGGTCAGAATAAGAAGGTGGGGGAGGAGTACAAGCTGGCAGCTGATGGAAGAGCACTGGGAGGGGGAAGGCGGTGGGTGAGGGATGGAGGATGATGAACGAAGTGGGAGGTGACAGGTGGGAGAAGTAAAGGCAGAAGAAGGAACCCAATTGGAGAGGACAGTAGACCATGAAATAAAGGGAAACATATGGGGAACCAGAGGGGCGTGATGGCAGGTCATGAATACTGGGGGTGGGGAGAGAACCATAGAACATTACAGCACAGAAACAGGCCTTTTGGCCCTTCTTGGCTGTGCTGAACCATTTTTCTGCCTAGTCCCACTGACCTGTACCTGGACCATATCCCTCCATACACCTCTCATCCATGTACCTGTCCAAGTTTTTCTTAAATGTTAAAAGTAAGCTCGCATTTACCACTTCATCTGGCAGCTCATTCCATACTCCCACCACTCTCTGTGTGAAGAAGCCCCACCCAATGCTCCCTTTAAACTTTTCCCCTTCACCCTTAACCCATGTTCTCTGTTTTTTTTTTCTCCCCTAGCCTCAGTGGAAAAAGCCTGCTTGCATTCACTCTATCTATACCCATCATAATTTTATAAACCTCTATCAAGTCTCCCCTCGTTCTTCTACGCTCCAGGGAATAAAGTCCTAACCTATTCAACCTTTCTATGTAACTCAGTTTCTCAAGTCCCGGCAACAGCCTCGTACACCTTCTCTGCACTCTTTCAACCTTATTAATATTTTTCCCGTAATTTGGTGACCAAAATTGCACACAATACTCCAAATTTGGCCTCACCAGTGCCTTGGTGAGAAGGGTGAGAGCGTAACCAGAGTCGGGAAAGGAAGAATTAGAGGGAGGGGGCATATAGGTGAGTGATTTCTGGAAGTTAGAGACATTCAACAAGGGCTGTCTTATTCTGTGTTCAATGTTTTATGTTCTAAGGAGCATAAAACATCCTGGCGATGAGGGATTGACCAGTGCAGAGAGATTGAGCATAGCAGCTCAAAGATCTTGTGATATCATTTTGATTATCTTAACTAAAGAAAAAATACTTTGGTCTTAAGAATAAGAGGCAATTCACTGAGATTTAAAATTCCTAAGGGTCTTGGCACTGCAAAACTGAGAATGTGTTTTCCCATGTTGGAATGGAACCAATGGACATGACCTCAGGATATAGTCAATCACTTGGGACTGAGATGAGCAGAAATTTCTTATCTTGGGGGTGGGTGGGGGAGGGCAAATCTATGAAATTTCTCTCACCCAGAATACCAAGGATACTCGGTGTTTCTGTGAGCATCAAAGAGGAAGCGGAGAAGAAGCTTTCTCTTTGCAGTGATTTATGTCCACAGTCTCTGTCTTGTTCACTTGTGGTCATAAATCCATGACCACAACTGACCAAGACAGAGACTCAAAGATGGATGGGGTTCTAGATACGTGGGGATTTGTGGGAGACTGGAGCTGAGATAAAGGAACTGTAATGATCCTTTTGAAAGGTTTGAAGGGGTACAGTAAGTGTTCCTCTGTTCCTTTACAGCACCTCATTGTGTTCAACTAGTTAAAGTGCCAGACCAACTTTGTTATCAGATTCCACTACTGCATTTGCCTTTTGTTTTCTCTATATTTTGGCCATTTGTTCACCAGGGGAATGACACCAAACTTGCTGATGATAGTTTACCAGAAGTCCCAACAAAATGCCAGTACACAGTAGGTCACAGAATTGTTTCAGACATAGGACAACTTCATAACAATGGAAGTGCATGCAGATAAACAAGGGTAGTGATAGATGTGGGGAAAGAGTTATCTCCAATTCGGCAGCTGGAGTTAAGAATTAGACCAACCCTGATCTAAATGTCTATTTTATTAGGTACATCTGTGCCTGCTCGTTAATGCAAATATCTAATCAGCTAGTCATGTGGCAGCAACTCAATGCATAAAAGCATGCAGACATGGTCAAGAGGTCCTGTCATCAGAATGGGTAGAAATCTAATCTAAGTGTCTTTAACTATTGTTGGTGTCAGTTGTGGTGGTTTGAGTATCCCAGAAATTTCTGATCTCCCGGGATTTTTGCACACAGCAGTGTCTAGAGTTTACAGAGAATGGCACAGAAAACAAAAAACATCTAGTGAATAGCAGTTCTGTGAAAATGCCTAATGATAGAGGTCAGAAGAGAATGGCCAGACTGGTTCAAGCTGAGAAGAAGGCAACAGTAACTCAATGGTGTGCAGAAGAGCCTCTCTGAATGCCAACACATCAAGCCTTGAAATGGATGGGCTACAGCAAAAGAAGACAACAAACGTACACTCAATCGCCACTTTATTAAGTACGGAAGCTACCTAATAAAGTGGCCACTGAGTGTATTCCAGAATTGGGTGCTAGGTAGAGGATGTGAAGCTGAATAGCCTCTTCTGATTTGCACATCCCTGTAGAAAGGACACTCTGATTTCTTCTGAAGAGCAAGATGAAGAAGAATACTATAGAGCTGCAGACATTATAAAATCAAGTTTGGAATTGGGGAATCTAAATGGCGCCTTGGGTTTGTGTAGAGCCCACTGAATTACAAAGGATGATGCTGAACAAGTATGATGAATCCATTAAGACGCAGTCTGGAAAATAATCAACAAGGGACAGCCGCAGGAGTCATGACACAAGGCAAAATGATCGTTTCCAGGGTCAAAACCAAAGATGGGAGGAATTTCATTTACGAGGAGGCACTAGCAAAAATTGCAGATGCTTTCACTGGAGAGTTGGAATTTGTGAAACAGTTTGAAACGGTAAGCAGTGAAAGATTACCTCGACTGTTAAAAGGATTTGTATTACAAGTGTAGAAGTGGAAGCCAAGAAAGAGCTTTCTCAATGCAGTATTCCACCAGTCTATGACTGCAAGTGCTCTTGTTGCCAATTCAACAGCTTTGAAGAGGAAGTAGGATAAATATATCAAGAATTTTCTTTTAACTGAAGGACTCGGGAGAACTCTGCCTGGGATTGATGAGTCTGCTCTGAGCAAAACATTGGGAGTGGAGGAAATGTAGAAAGGTTCAGCTAATGAGAAAGTATCGTTTATCTTTCCTTTTTATTCCATGTTTTCTTATTTTCAGGAAAGGTGAACATTGTTTATCGCAATGTTATGACTTCTTCTTCATGTCCTTTCCTGTGAGTAGCCGGGCTTTCGAAGGCCTACTCTCTGAATGAGTACCACAATAAGTGTGCACATTAAGCTCACGTTTTATGAGGCCGTTAATCCATTATCAATCCAATGCAGCTGTGAGTAATTTGGTACAGTAATTGTGTGAACGAATTCTATTTTCGGTAAAGTGCCTGAATGCAATACTGGTAAAGTGCTTTCCGTTGTCACAGCAGACTCTATTAGTTGTTTCAAGCCTGGCAAGTACAACCCTAGTGCATTTGATCATCTTCCTGCAGGCGCACTGTGTACCGATTGCACCTTTGACTGAGCTGAGCAGAAGCCAATAAAATTCTAGAACAAAGTTATGATCTGAAATGGACGACTTGCAAAGCTGATGGAAGGAGAGGTAATAGCAAATTTCAAAGGAAACTCGGATAATTATTTGAGAAGGCAAAATGTTTGTGGCTGTGAGGGAAGTGCAGGGAAGTGGGACTAATTGAAGAGCACTTTCAAAGGGCCACCACAGGCACGTTCAGCCTTCACAAATTCCCTTGAGCTGTATCTGCTCTGATTCACTAGGGTGAAACTGTGGGCTCATACACAAGCTTCTCAGATATTGTGACAGCGGAGAAACTTCTAAAGAAATATTTTTAAACATGAGGTTTGTGTTTTGGAATGGCTCATTCTGTCTGTTACTGCCAATTCTTCATTATAGTTCCAGTCTTTGAAATGATGAGGGGCAAGCTTGTTCACTTTTGTGGTAGTTTCCCTTCCTGGAAGGTCTCATGCCTTGGGTATCTGGTAAGATGGAGCCCTCATTTAATAATTTTTGACACCATGCCAATGTAAACTTGTACTTTCTCATCAGCTGTATTCTTACTCTTTTATGTCGAAGCCCACTCACCCCCCCCCCACCCGAGTGCATCAAAAACAAATATAAATCTGCCCAAGGTATGGAATACACTCACATTACTCTTCTGTCATGTGATCATTGCTCAAAGAAGAATTGTTCAAAGCTATCTCAAATAGAGCAATTAAACTGCCCATGTCCTGATTCACACCAGCAGTCTGAGCTGTACGCAAACTGATTTGACTTTTTACAAGCAAACATCGTACTTAACAGCTCCTTCTTTCTTGTGGTGCATGCCTTGCCTTCACATCATTTGGAAAATAGAATGCATTAAGTGACAGCCTGCCATTAATCATCACATTTTCTCGGCAGAACAGTTGTCTGCTCCATTCTGCAGCGCATCAGCTACAGTTTCAGGATAGTGGAGGTTTGGAAGCCAGGCTGTGTCAGTAGCTTCTTTAAATGCACCCATTTGATTGCATGTCTCTTCATCCTTTAGCAAGAGTTCCCTCAGAGCTATAGATTTGATAAGACTTCGTCATGGTAATTTGCTGTAGCTAAAGATACATGTGACTTCTGATACTGGAATCTAGTGCAACAAACAATCTGCTGGGAGAACTCGACAGGTCAAGCAACATCTGCAGAAGGAAAGGAATTGTTGACACTTAGGGTCAAAACTTTACATCAGGACTTGATGCAGGGTTTCAACCCAAACCATTGACAATTCCTTCTCCCATCCCTCACCGATGATGCTAAACTCATTTTTCCTCTGGCAGATTATTTGCTGCTTCCTATAACTGAAGATTTGGCAAAATGGAGACACGAGAGGCCGAAGATAGTGGTATCCAGAGCTTCAGGTGCAACCCAATGGGTCTGGCAGCGACTGTGAGAGGAAATGGACAGCCAACGTTTCAGGTGAATCCCTATATTCGACCTGTGGGTGGCACGATAGTGTAGTGGTTAGCATAACGCTTTACGGTACCAGCGACCTAGGTACAATTCCCACTGCTGCCTGTAAGGAGTTTGTGAGTTTTCCCTGTGACCGTGTGGGTTTCCTCCACATGCTCCGGTTTCCTCCCACAGTCCAGAAATGTACTGATTGGTAGGTTAATTGGTCATTGCAAATTGTCCCACGATTAGGCTCGGATTAAATCAGGGGATTGCTGGGTGGTGCCAGAAGGGTCTGTTCCATGCAGTATCTCATTAAGAAAATAATTCCTCACTCTGCAATTAGGACTGTCCATTTCCCTCCATAGATGCTGCCTGGCCTGCTGCGTTCTTTTGGTAATTTGTTTGGTTTTGGCAAGCTTGTCATGTGCTCATGTCATATCTCCCAGCTTAAAGTTCAAAGTTCTAAGTATATTTATTATCAAAGTATGTACAAATTATACAACTCTGAGATTTTTTTGCTTACAGGCAGCCACAAAAGGAGAAGGAGTTTGATTTAAAAAAAGACCAACACCCAATGCGCAGAAAGAGAGAGAGAAAGCCGACAAGATCTTGCAAACAATAAAAGCGAGCAACAGCGTCCAGAAGGAAATCGCGTCGATAGCCCTGGAGCCGGGGCAGCCAGAGTAGGTAGGCCCACAGCCCCGATCTCAGTTGATCACGAAACAGGGCAAATCGCCGTGAAGCTTGCAGATACGAAGCCGGGAGCGGCCACAACGGTCTCACAACCTCAGCGCTGCAGAGAGTGGAGTAAACATCGTGGAAGGGAGAGCAGAATCGGCCCGAACTCTGCCCCTGATAAACACACTCCCGATGGTGTCACCAACATTACTGCCGCACTGCAAATTTGGCCTTGGGAACTTACAGTAAAGCCTTTTAGTGGTGTGTGATAGGACTGAATGTCTCCGATAAACTCACACTATCACATCATCTTCTGATATGATGGAAATCAATATATTTTGGACACTGAATCAAGGGTTAGAGAGGCAATTGATGAGCCATGATCTTATTGGATAGCAAAGCAGAGCAAAGGGCTGAATGGCCTTCTCTTGTTTCTACTTCTTAGGTCCTCAACATTACTTTCCATTTGAAGAGTTTCATCATACTCTGGAACAAATCCACTGAATGGAACCCAGCCATTCGAAATATTATAAGTGTTCCATCGGGTAGATTTTGTGAAATGATTTCCTTTGATAGAGAATCAAGAAAGAAGGAGTCAAACTAACACTGTTGACATGATAGGTAGTAATTGTCTGAAATAACCTGTATCAAAATTTGGGGACATGGACCTTCTGAGACTATGATTGATAAATTTTCATTGGGTAATGTATCTGGGGATAGCAGTAAGGCAAAAGGACGGATGTGATTGTGGTGGAGAGAGTTTAGAAGAGATTACGCTGGGCTGGTTTTCCCAGGAGCGAATGAGGCTGAGTGAATACCTCATAGTGGTATGTAAAATGATGAGAAGTACAAGAAGGGTTGATAATCAGAATATTTTTCCTATGGTAGCGGGTATCCAAAGGAAATAGTTAAAAGCTGAAAGGTAGAGTTGAAAAGGATGTGAGGAGAAACAGAGATTGCTTGATAATCTGGAACACACTGCCAGAGGCAGTGGTGGAATTGTATGCAATTTCTACAATGGAGAAGCATTTAAGCAGACATTTGCATAGGCAAGACATATAGGGAACATTACTATATTATATATTGGATATGGAACTAATGCAGGGCTTCGTACAGAAGGGCAAAAAGGTCAGCATGGATGTAATGGGCTGAAGGGCCTGTTTCTGTGCTGTATAACTATGAGTTTACACCTCTAGGCAGGTATAAAGTGGTTGTAATTTAACAGAATGGTGTGGCTTGTGAGAGAAGTTATGTATAATTTAATTTTACTTTACTTAGAGATATAATGCAGGACAGGCCCTTCCAGCCCACCAACCACGCCACCCAGTAATCTTCTGATTTAACCCTACCCTAACCATGGGGTAATTTACGATGACCAATTAACCAACCAACCGGTACATGTTGGGGCTGTGGGAGGAAACCAGAGCACCTGGAGGAAACCCACACACACATACAGTAAGAACGTACAAATATTCTCACAGAGTACACCTGGAGTTGGACTGTGAGCCCCGGCATCCAGAGGTGTCATAGCTCCACTGTAATGTACTACCACCACGTGGCATATCTACTCTAAAATGGGACCAATGGAATAACTTTTAAAAGTCCGAATGCCAATAGAATCCTGGGGTTTGTATTACTTAGAAACAGGATCCATTGTGCTGTCAGCAACACAAAGACAATCCAAATCATTGAAATATTTGCCTTTTGCAAATTACTTCACTCTGGGAGTTTGGTTAAAATAAAATCTCCTTCAGATTACCTGTCATAGTTTCTGGATCCAGCAAATTCCCAGTTTACCCTTCCTTTGTCAACGTTTATTAATTACGCTGATTTTCCAGTTGCTTCTTTCAGTCTATTTAAATTCTATTTTTAAAATTCATTATTTCTTTCATATGTATTCCTGGCATAATTACAGAATATCAGTTAACCTAAAGGTATATGGAGGCAAAATTGAGGATAAAATATAGCTTCTGTGGTAATCTGAGTGCATTCTTGAGGAATTGAGATACTGTGTAGAATAGGCCCTTCTGGCCCTTCGAACAATCCCCCAATTTAATTCTATGCTCATCGCAGGATAATTTACAATGACCAGTTGGCCTACCAACTGATATGTTTTTGGACTGTGGGAGGAAAATGGAGCACCTGGAGTGCTTAGGAGTCACAGGGAGAACGTGCAAACTCCTTATAGGCAATGGCAGGAATTGAACCCAGGTTGCCTGTACTGTAAAGCATAGTGCAGACTACTACTCTACCATGCTGACCCAAAATTGTTGAGACAGTTTGAGGCGACTGTAATAACAGGGCAGTATTCCATGGAAAACAGTCAGGAAATCCAGCTTTAAAGGAAGCAGGATATATAGGCTGAGCCCAGATAATGAATAGGTTCCATTTTTACAGATATCCTCAAGTCCATTTTGCCCATATATTGGTAAATCACTCAATATGGTAATGACACCTCCACTGTCATCGACCTGTGGCGTAGTGGCATCTTCACTGGACTTCAAGACGATTGGTCAAGGGTTCGAATCCAGCTGGTTCCTTGCCTGCTTTCCATCCATGCAGTGTTGGGTGTCAGGCTTAGAACTTGGCCTCATACAAAAGTGCTAAAGAAGTGGCAAGGTTACTTCCTGATGCACCACAAGGTGTGGAAAGGAACATTCATTTGTTTCCACAGTTCTGTAATAAATAGTATCAAAATCACACTAGAATTGATAATAAAGAACAATTACTTGCAGAGGCGAGTGAAAAGAGCAAGAGAGAGGAAACTAACAGGAACAAATATACGTAGGCTGGACTTTTAAATCTAATAATATAACGGGAACTCATTTATTTCTATGGTTGTTCAGAAGCTGAGCATTCATAAGCAAAGAGTGATGAAAGAAAACACTGGAAATACTCAGCAGGTCAGTCTCTGGAAAATGAAACAGAGTTAGAATTTCAGGTCAGAGAAACATTAACTCTGCTTTTCATCCCATAGATGCAGACTGTCTTAATGAGTATTTCCAGCATTTTGTGTTTTTTATTTTAGATTTTCCGTATCAGCGTTTTTTTTTGTTTCTCATATACTTTGAGTTTATTGAAGCATAAACAAGAGAAAATCTGCAGATGCTGGAAATCCAAGTAACGCACACAAAACGCTAAAGGAACCCAGCAGGCCAGGCAGCATCTTTGGAAAAAAGTACAGTTGACATTTCGGGTCGACTGGCTGCTGAGATCGTCCAGCATTTTGTGTGTGTTTGAGGCTATTAACGTCATTTGTGCTTAATCAGGCATAGGATGTTAGGTACATTCCTGGGGGTAATTTTCAGCACACAAGATGATAACCAGGGTAATAAGTTTTTCCACTGTTGTCAGTGAGCAATCCCATCCTTTAAGGCATCGAGCTGGTTAAAACAGTTGAGTTAAAAATTTGGAAAAGGAGGCTGTAAAATTGAAAACAGCTTCAAATGTAACATATTCACCCAGAACCTATTCACCATAAAATATTTCACTCAAGACACATCTAAGTTGAGACAAATAATGTGATTTTCACAGTACTTCAAGACTCTTGATAACTTGCCTCAGGAGAATTTTTGGATTAATTACTATTCAGAGGAAGCTGCCACAAAAGAGTAGGAGGTGGCTGGTCATCCCCCTGAACTAATTCCACCAGTCAGTAAGATAACTGCTTCTCTTGTAAGTTAAATTCAGCTCACAGAAGGATGAAATTTCTCATAAAATCAAAACAAAGAATAATGGAAATACTCAGTCAATCAAGCTGCTTCTGTGGAAAGAGAAATGGAGGCAATGTTTCAGGTCAAAGTTCCTTCTTAATAATCCATAGAACATAGAATACAGCAGCACAGGAACAGGCCCTTCAGCCCACAATGTTGTACTGAACAAGCTAACAGGTAAATCAAAAAAATCCAAAACCGAATCCCTCCTACCTACACCATATCCATATCCCTCCATCTTCCTCACATCAATGTGCCTTTCTAAATGTCTCTTAAAAGCCTCTTATGTATTTACCTCTACCACCCTACCAGGCAGTACATTCCAGGCATTAACCACTCCATGAGTAAAAAACTTATCTCTCACATCTCTTTTGAACCTACCCCTTCTCACCTTCAATGCATGCCTTCTGGTATTAGATATTTCTATCCTGGGAAATTATTTTTCTCATAATCCATTGCTTGATGAATTATCTTTGACCTGAAACATCAGTTCACTTTCTCATCCTGTTGTGCTGTGAACAAAGTCTCTGGAGAGACACTGAAGTTAATGGATGTAGAAGTACTTTATTCGGCAAAAATGAGCAACAGGCATCATATTGAGACACTCTTGAAAGAAGAGGCCTTATCAAGCAAATATTACATGACATTTTTATATGCTAAAGATCAAAAGTAACAGCACGACAGTTCTATAGTTACAGTTGTATCTACAATGCTTCCTTTGAATTACAAATAATTTTCAAACACCTCCTTCTTCACACCCACACTCCAGACACCCAAAACTGTATGTTAATTCCCACAGACGCCGGGCTGCATTCAATCCCACTGTTGTCTTCATTTTAGGTTTCTGACAACTGCAGTTTTGTACTTGATTTTCACTTCCATTTCTTATGACAGAGAAACAAGTTATTTGGCCCATTGAGACTAATGCTGCCTTTCAGAACAATCCTCTCCTTCCCATTTCCCCACTTGTTTCTCTGTAACCTATTCCCTGCCACCTGCCCGTCAACTCCCCACCAATACTCTGCCATGCACTCAGAAGGAGAAGATGGATACTCCACCAGACAGCATATCCAAGGTCAGTATCAAACCCGGGACATTGGAGCCGTGAGACAGGATCGCCAAATGCTGTGACATAGGGCCCTCATCCCACAGTGTCCTGAGTACAAGGGTGCATTGTTTAAGGTTCAGAACATGGGTACCTTTCAATGTACTGGTGATGCTGCTGACTTCCAGTGTCCGCTTATGGGGGAAGAAAGTCTGGTCTGAAGAAAATGCCAGTTTAGTATGAACCGTCTGACATCTGCTTCTTTACTATTTCCACAGCTAACCTGGGAAGGCTGTGAATGTGCCTGATGGAATCTGACTGGAGCCTTAATAGTTAATGTAAGCTCAGGTCCTGTGATGTCCATGGGAGCGTAAAATATAGGTCCGAAGCATATTTGTTACACACACCCTTTCCAAAGGTGTGGAACAGATTGTCCAACTTAACGATGACTAAAAACCATTTTTAAAAAAAACTTGAAACTGGCATATGTATAATATTTCCTTGGGACATTTACAGTAAGTCCACAACAATTGGCAGCCCTATCCCACCTTCACTACCACCACCACGGTCTTTCTCTGAATCACCTGTCCAAGCAGATTTAGAGCACCTTCAGTTTCATCACCGGAGCCCTCTGATCTCCAGAGCTCTCCGTCAGAAGCAGTGATCAAAATGGAAGGGGTCTTTCTGACATCCTCACTATAGAAAGGATTTGTAAGCTTTAGGGAGAGTACAGAGGAGATTTACCAGGATGCTGTGTGGATTAGAGACCATGTCTTATGAGGAAATGGGTGTGAGCTAACTTTTCTCTTTGGAGAGGAAGATGAGAGGTGACTTCATAGAGGTGTAAAAGATGGTAAGAGGCCCAGATAGAGTAGACAACCAATGTTTTTGTCCAAGGGGAGAATTGGCTAATACAAGGGGCATAATTGTAAGATGTTTGGAGGAAAGTACAGTGGGAAATATAGAGGCAGGTTATTTAAACTGAGAATGGTAGGTGCAAGAAATACTCAGCCAGGAATGGTGGTAGAGGTAGTTATATTAGGGACATTTAAGAGACTCTTAGGTAGGCCCATGGATGAAAGAAAAATGGAGTGTTGTGTGGAAGGGTAGGGTTATATTGATCTTGGAGTAGGTTAAAGGGTAAGCACAACATTGTGGGCCATAGGGCCTGCACTGTGCTGTACCGTTCTATGTTCTATTTTCTGTGTTCTGTGCTCTATGTTCTATGTTCTGTGTTCATCGGTGCAAATAATTCTTCCTTCACAAACACTACAAAAGTGCAACCCCCTGGAATTAGTATCAAAATTGTCCAATTGAGTCTCTTGCATCTGCCCCTGACACGTAATGTGAGGGTGACAAGTGCAATTCTCCTCATCCATCTCGATTTGTCTGCAGACTTTGATGCGGTTCACCACCCTACCAAGATTCAGGATGCTTGACCCGGAGCAAAACATGAACTGTTGGAGATACTCAGCAGGTCAAATAGCATCTGTGAGGCAAAATGTATCAACGTTTCACTTTGAAACCTTGAATCAGGACCAGATGCAGTGTTTTGACCCAAACTGTTGACCTTTCCTGCCCTCTACCCCCCAGAGCTGGTCTGCAGTGATGAAATGCTCTGAGAGGTTGGTCACGACTAGACTGAACTCCTACCTCAGCAAGGACCTGGACTCATTGGAATTTGCCTATCGCCACAATTGGTTAATGGCAGATGCAATCTCAATGGCTCTCCATGCGGCTTTACACCACTTAGACAACACAAACACCTACGTCAGGATGCTGTTCATTGACTGTAGCTCAGCATTTAATACCATCATTCTCACAATCCTGATTGAGAAGTTGCAGAACCTGGGCCTCTCTACCTCCCTCTGCAATTGGATCCTCAACTTCCTAACCGGAAGACCCCAGTCTGTGCAGATAGGTAATAACATATCCTCTTTGCTGATGATCAACACTGGTGCACCTCAGGGGTGTGTGCTTAGCCCACTGTTCTACTCTCTATCTATGACTGTGTGGCTAAGCACAGCTCAAATACCATCTATAAATTTGCTGACGATACAACCATTGTTGGTAGAATCTCAGATGGTGGCGTAAAGACGACCAGGAGTGAGATAAGCCAACTAGTGGAGTGGTGCCGCAGCAACAACCTGGCACTCATGTCAGTAAGACAAAAGAGCTGATTGTGGACTTCCAGAGGGGAAGATGAAGGAACATTTATCAATCCTCATAGAGGGATCAGAAGTGGAGAGAGTGAGCAGTTTCAAGTTCCTGGGTGTCAAGATTTCTGAGGATCTAACCTGGTCCCAACATATTGATGCAGTTATAAAGAAGGCAAGACAGTAACTATATTAGGAGCTTGAAGAGATTTGGTATATCAACAAATATACTCAAAAACTTCTGCATCACTGTCTGGTATGGGGGTGGGGGGGGGGGGGGCTACAGCACAGGACCAAAAGAAGCTGCAGAAGGTTGTAAGTTTACAGACAGACAGACATACTTTGTTGATCCCGAGGGAAATTAGATCAGCTCCATCTTGGGTACTCGCCTACAAAGTACCCAGGACATCTTCAAGGAGTAGTTTCTCAGAAAGGCAGCATCCATTATTAAAGACATCCAGCACCCAGGGCATGACCCTTTCTCACTGTTACCAATAGGCAGGAGGTACAGAAACACAATGCAATATTGTGTATTGCATTGAACTGCTGCTACTAAGTAAACAGATTTCACGTCACATGCCAGTGATAAACCTGATTCTGATCCTTCTTGAAGCAGGTTGTTTGTTACTTGACTGCTAATTGGGATGGGATTGTTGTCCTATGAGGAAGGGCTAGATGGACTAGGCTTGTATCTGCTGGAATTCAGAAGTGTGGAAAGGGACTGGATTGAGATGTACAAGGTTCTGAGGAGACCAGACACAGTAACGGTGGAGAGGTTGTCTCCTGTGGGAGAAGCAAGAAGTGGGAATCATCCATTTAGGAAAGAGATAAGCTTTATTTCATGGTCATGTATCTTTGGAACACTTTTCAAATATGGTCGGAAGCAGAGAATTGATATATGTTTTAAGGCAAAGAGAGATATTACTTGATAGGCAAGAGGGTGACTGGTTATCGTGGTGGATGGGAAAGCAGCTATCAGATACAACCACAGACTCATCTTTTCTGATTATCTCATCCTGCTGCTCCTTTAACTTGGTGAATTCCATAGTACGTCTCTCATCAGAAACCTGTTTATCAATCTTGGAGCCAAGTTCAGAGGATTTCCTCTGATCATGTCAACAGTGTTCAGACCTGGTCCCGAGCGCCACTTTCAGCTACATACTTCTATCTCTTTGCTGCCAACTTTCTGAAAGTGAGCCAGCTCATCTGTGTCCTTGGTAATAATTCTGCATCAAAGTAAGCTGTGGACCTCATGATCACATCTTCAGCAGCGCTGGCACTTTCCTCACCTCCTTAACAGCCATCCTTCCTGCCATTCTTCTGAACCTGGCTATTCTGAAGCTTCTCTCCTACTCTCTGTAAACAGGGTCATTCAGAATTGTACACTCTGTGTCCCAACTCGAAATGAATCCCATTCACCTGCCACCTTCCCCCCTCCCCCCCAACCCCCAGCACAACCCCAATTCAAACGTTCTCAGCCTTAGACTTAAAACTTCAGAAAACTCTTTTAACCTAGTTCATGGCTCTTTGAGGCGATGCAGGCCAGGGTGTGGACATGAGAGAAGATGATTGTGTGAGAGAAGATCAAAACCTCCCTGTTAGTCAGGGGTTCCCAACCATATTTATGCCATGGACCGCTATCCCCACACAAGTTGGGAACCCCTGCTGTAAGTGGACATTGTCACTATCTTATTTAGGCTCTCATGCCGTGCTTTGGTTTTGTTATATAAATACGGGTTACTGTTTCCATCAGAATCAGATCCCTGCCCACCTCCTGCCACTCGGAAGCATCCACCTGTCTGTTGGCATGGTTTCACACAGCTCCCAGTTGGGTGGGTGCTTCCAAGCTTGATTGGCAGTTCAACTGACCAATAAGACAGGGAGGTGATGCTCATGACTTCCCGTGCAGTGCGAGATGGAGACAAATGACAAGAACTGAGGGAAGGCTTGTGGCCCTAATGTTTGGGAAGTGGGAGCTGAATTCTATTGTTCCCTCAGTGTGGGCGTAGATCGTGATGAACCTGCGCATATTTCTCTCAGTGTAGGCAGTGTGCCAACTCTGTGCTGCCTGTTAATTTGCATGGCTGATCAGCTTACTGCCCCAGTGGGTGGCTCAGGTTGGGGTTACCACAGTGCATTGCTCACACCACCTACGTTGGCCACTAACCCCACACAACGGAAAGGCAGCTGACGCAACTTGGGGGGGGGGAGGGCACAGCAGAGCCGCAACAGGTGCTATCGGGCACTCTGGAGCCCAGTCTGACCTCAGGAACACTAAGTAAGGGTGGCAGTCATCTTTGTCTGACGAGCATGCTGGAGCCAACTCTGTTCTTGAAGCCTTCTTAATAACATAAATTATACAAGCAGCGTGGTTACGCTGTTCACGTAACGCTATCACAGTGTCAGCGACTGGGGTTCAATCCCCCTCCGCCTGTACTTCCTCCCTGTGACCGTGTGAGTTTCCTCCGCGTGCTCCGGTTTCCTCCCACCTTCTAAAGGCACGCGGGTTAATCAGTCACATTGTTGTAATGGGTGGCATGAGCTCGCCGGTCAAGAAGGATCTGCAAAAGTTGTTTCTCAAAATAAATAAAATAAAGATCTTGCACTTGAATGTTTACCTACACTTCACTTTCACTGGAGCTTTTACACTTAATTCTGCAATGTTATTGTTCTACCTCGATGCACTGTGTAATAGTTTAATCTGTATGAACAGTTTACAAGACAAGCTTTTCACTGTGTCTCAGTAAATGTGACAATAACAAACCAATTCCAATATCAAAACTAACAACAAGGATGTGGACAAAAGAGAGAAGACAACACAACACACTGAAAACACTTAGGTCTAAGCCTCTCTGTAAATGTCACCATCTTCTGCCTGGATCCATAGGCTGATGAGTATTAGAAACCATTCTGGATTGGCTCCAAAAGGCTGCAGTTAATTACAGCAAAACAATGCCATGTTATTCAGTGACTGGAGCAACCAGGCGTTTGGCCACTTTATGAATGGACCCAGTTCCTCCAGGGAATTGCGAATATGTTCTGGAACTGTGGGGGCTTGTGCCGAGGCTTGGGTCATTTCAGCATACAGCCAAGGTGAGGCAGAAACTGAGAATGTCAGAGAGGAGCCCCTCCTCATCCCTTGGTCACTGGGTATGAGGCACTCTCAGTATTGCTGCACATGGCACAGGTGTGGCCAAAACTCCCTTCTGAGGCTGCTGTAGTCAACCAAGCTATCTACTGTCTAAGCTACAGATCAAAAATAGACAGTGTCAACAGGGATACAATGTATAAATCTCAAGTTGAATGGGGGAGATTATTTCCTGATGAGCACACAGAATATAGGCTACAGAACTTGTGCCCAAAATTGTTGTGCCAACCCTTTAAACTAAATTCAATCTAACCTTTCCCTCCCACATAGTCCTCCATTTTTCTTTCATCTATGTACTTTTCTGAGAGTCTCTTAAATGTCTCTAATGTATCTGTCTCTGCCACCACCCCCTGGCAGTGTGTTCCATGTACCCACCAGTCTCTACGTAAAATAGCTAACTCTCACATTACCCCTCCTCCAAACACCTAATTGTAGCCATTTCAGCCCTGAGTGAAAGCTCACTCAATCTGGACTCATCATCTTCTACATGTCTATCATGTCAACTCTCAGCTTTCCTTGCTTCAAAGAGAAGAGCCCTAGCTTGCTCAACTTATCCTTAAAAAGACATGATTCTAATCCAGGCGGCATCCTGGTAAATCTCCTCTGCACTCTCTGAAAGCTTCCTCTTGTTTTCTATAATGAGGTGAACAGAACTGAACATAATATTCCAAGTGTGGAGAACTTTTCGTACAGATGATGTAGCTCAAAGTGCTTTGCATTGGGACAAAACGCAATGGGAATGACAGCGGGAAAATTTAAAAAATTAAATTTAAAATAAACGTGAAAATAAAAAAGAAAAAGATATTCATTGAAAGAAATAAATAAATGTTTTGGGCTGGTGCTTAAAGGTATCAACTAAATCGCCATCCATTATAGTTTTCGGTATGGAATTCCACAGCAACTTTGAGGGATCAATGGACATGGATCCCAAGGTTCCTCTGTTTCTCCATAAGGTTAGGAATCCTGTCATTAATCCTGTAATCTGCCTTCGAATTCATCCTTTAAAAGTGAATTACTTCACACTTCTCCAGATTGAACTCCAGCTGCAATTGCTCAGCCCAGCTCTGCATCCTGTCAATGTCCTGTTGTAACCTGTGACAACCTTCTACACTATCCACAGTACCACCGACCTTTGTATCATCTGCAAACTTATGAGCCCATCCAAATCGTTTGCCACTCTTTTCTGTTGTAAGCCATATTGCTTGTCCCTGTTAGTTTCCACAGTGTAAATCTCAAGGCAAGTCAGTCCTATGTCACTCTCATCATTATCAGAATTTTCTTTAACAACAAGCAGAATTGTGCTCTTTTTGAAAATTCAACTTGACTTTGTCTTTCTCTCTTCCCTGTGCAGTCTACTTATTTTTATCTGCCTGACGTGCTCTTTGCATGTGTCCTGCTTTGTTGCATTTTCTGGAGGTTTCGCCTTTCATCTGCATTATTCCCTGCTGTATGTGAGCCCCTGCCGCAATGGTAACACAATCTGTTTTGGCAGGTAGGTTTTTTAGGAGATGCAATTCTGTGCATGCTAACTTTCATTCCTGACTACAACTCACCTGCATCTCTGCCTGCAGTTTCCATTGATAGACAATTTCAGCTGCTCTTTTAAATGTGAGTTGTGCTTCAGTTAGGAGCTGTTTTTGAATGCTTTCTAGTAAGATTCCATAAACCGAATTATCTTTCAGTGCATCATTAAGGTCTCATGGTATTTGTAGATGATGATGATGTTGTCGACTCAGGCCTGAGAGGCCAGCGTCGGGCATTTTTTCATGCCTTTCAAGGTGCGGAGCGAATGTGTGGCACATCGCTCCTCACACAGACATTTGGAGACACATGATGAAATACACCATAGTCAACGTAGTTTCCTCAAGGGGAGATCTTGCTTCATAAATCTGTTGGAATTCCTTGAAGAAATAACAAGCAGGATATACAAAAGAGAAGTGGTTGATGTTGTGTACTTGGATTTTTCAGAAGGCTTTCGACAACGTGCCACACATGAGACTGCTTAACAAGCTATGAACCCATGGTATTACAGGAAAGGTCTCAATAAGATAGTGGCCGATTAGCAGAAGGCAAAGAGTGGAAATAAAAGGAGCCATTGCTGGTTGGCTGCAGGTGACTAGTGGTGTTCCACAGGGGTCCATGTTGGGAACGATTCATTTTACATTTTATGTCATGATTTAGATGATGGAATTGATGGCTTTGTTGCAAAGTTTCCAGATAATATGCAGAATGTGGAGGGTCAGGTAGTTTTGAGGAAGTAGAGAGGCTACAGAAGGACTTAGACAGATTAGGAGAGTGGACAAAGACATGGCAGAAGGAATTCTTTTCAAGGTTGAGTGGAATCCTGGGCAACACTAGAGGTCTCAGTAGCCAAGAAGGATGGGTCTGTCAGGATCTGAGGGGATTTTAAGGTCACCATCAACCCAGTCCTGAAAGTACCACAGCCCACAATACAGGATATGTTTGCAAACCTTTCTGGAGGGAAACACTTCAGTAAAGTGGACTTAGCTGAGGCCTACCTGCAGTTGGAGATGGAAGAAGAGTCCACGTGTCTCACTGTAAGTATGTACAAAAGGCTTTATTGCTGTAAGAGGTTTATTTTTGGAGTAGCACCTGCACTCTGGTAGAAAGCTAGGGAGCAGGTGATGCAAGGCTGTCCAGGCACTCAGTGTTACCCGGATGACATCATTGTTACTGGTGAGGATGACAAGGGACATCTCCAAAATCTCATAACATGCCAGAAAGATTTGAAGATTATGGTTCAGAGCACGATGCAGCAAGTGTGAATTCTTTAAACCAAACATCACTTACAGTGGTCACACCATTGACGTCAAAGCATTACACGATTGTGCTGAGAAAATTCAAGCAGCTGTTGATGCCCCAAGGCTATAAATGTGTCACAGTTGCCGTCCTATTTAGGATTTGTCAATTACTATAATGAGTTCCAGCCAAACCTGGCTACTGTGCTCCTCCCTTTGAACTCATCACTCAAGACTGGGAAGAAATGGCAATGGATAAAGCAGTGTGAGGTGGCTTTCCGAAAGCAAATAAAATGGTGATGTTGGACACTGCATTTACACATTATAATCTATTGTCCAGTGAAGCTTCCCTTGCTTGTGATACCTTGCCTTATGGTTTAAATTCAGTCTTGTCACATGTTTTGAGTGAAGGAAGTGAATGCCCCTTAGCCTTTGCATCACGTTCCCTTGCCAATGCAGAGAAAAATTACGCACAGATTGACTGAGAGACTTTGAGTCTAGTTTGGGGTGTAAAACATTTTACCCAGTACTTGTATGGGAGAGAGTTTACCCTCGTTACTGATCATCAACCACTAGTGTCCATCTCAATCCATAGAAGGCTGTTCCACTTACAGCAGCAGCACAAACGTAAAGACGGGCTCTGCTTCTTGGTGGACACAATTACAAGGTCGAATTCACGAGAAGACCAATCATGGAAATGCTGATGGATTGTCCTGTTTATCATTGGAAAAGTAATTATCTGAAATATTTACAAAAGAGTACACTCCTCTTGATGTACTCTCCCTAATGCAAATCGAAAGTCTCCCTATTACATCAAAGATGATCCAAAGAGAAACCAGAAAAGACCCCACACTATCTCAGGTCTCCATGGCAACCCAAAATGGCTGGAGTGTACAGTAGAAATCACACTTTTACCAGCCTCGGGAAGAACTTGCATTTGACTTGGTTGCTTTATGTGTGGAATGAGAGTTGTCATATCATCCAAGCTGAGAGTTTAAGTGTAGGAGCAGCTACATGCTGGTCATCTAGGTGTGGTCAAAATGAAATTGTTTGCTCAAAGCTTTGTCTGGTGGCCTGGGATATATCAGCTAGCCATGCTCTGTTCGGGATGCCTGCACATTCAGAAGATGCCAAGAGCAATGCCTCCTCATCCCTGGAATAATCTGTATTGCTCTGGCAGAGGAATCGTGTGAATTTTGCTGGACCATTCACCGGCACAGGTTTCTTCATAATAGTAGATGCAGCTACAAACTGGCCAGAAGCCTCCCCAATAACCTCCACTACACACCCGCAAACAGTTGATGTGTTGAAAACCCTCTTCTCAAGGACTGGTGCTCCAGAGCACTTAGTCAATGACAATGGACCACAGTTTGTTGTGGAACAGTGTCAGCCATTCCTGAAGGTGAATGAAATAAGATATATTAAATCTGCACTGTACCACCCAGCTACAGTGGAGGAAAGGTTTGTCCAGAGTCGAAAGGACACATTACACTGAGTCAGAACCTTGCCAATTTCCTCTTTGCATATCACAATGTAGCACACTCCACAACCAACAACTCACCAGTTATGCTGTTTCTGCTCTTGCTTGAATCTCCCCAAACCCCATCTTAGGAGTACACAGGACAAACAGCAGAGGCAAATTGAGAGCTCCTCAAACAAGTTTTGATGTTTCCTTCCTGGCAAGCGGCTTTAGAGGTGATCAAAAGTGGGTACTTTGAAAGATTGAGGACAGAACTGAACCACTTGCCTATACAGTGGAGACTGTGTCAGGAGATGACGCTTTGATTAGTTGAGGAGAGCAGAGTTAATCACTAGAGACGAATGGTGTCCAGAGCTGTCAGAACCACTTCCTGCAGTCCAAGAGCCAACCCCTACACCCGCCACGCAGTAAGCCCCAGAACCTGAGATCGTGTCACAGCCACAAGTCTCACCTGCCAAGCAGAGTGATCCCCCTTGTCAGGAAAGACATTGCCCCACAAGAGAAAGAAATCCTCTACAGCAATTAAATCATCAGGCCTGATTGGGACAATTTAAAATTGACTATGCTGTGGATGTCTATATATTAGCTGTATTATATAGTATACTGTGCAAATAAGATGGCTAGAGAGCAATTCATTACATATTTGAGTTGAGATTCATTCTATATTGAGTTGGAATTTATAGCTAAGCAGGGAGGAGAGTAGTGTATTCAATATTTCAGCAATATTGTAAATATAGTGTTTGATTAAGCATTCTTTGATGTTTATATAATTTATTTTGCGTTATGTGTAAGAAGTACGTGAATGGCATATGTCAATACGCCACCACTTCATATGTGAGCACCTCACTAACAGAAATCTAAGGACACAAGTATTCCTGGCTCCTGTGTTTTTCTTTTGATTAGTTTTTGGAGTTAGAAAACATAATAGATGGATATGGCCGTGTTGTCATAAAATGCTCTATTCAATAGGTATCCCTTGTGGAAATGTCTGTGCAGTACACCTTTGACCACAGAATGCCCTAAAGGCCCTGTTGAAAGATGCCAGCAGAAGAATAGCTCATCATCTGAATGCTCCTAAAGAAATCAAGCTCTTACTTGACTGATGGTGAGAGGATTATTCCTGTCAGCTCCTTCGTGCTCAGCCTCAGGTTCAATCCCACTGCTCGCTACCCTAGAAACATCTGCAGGGTGGGTGAGACAGTTGTCCATCTCTTTCTGGAGCACACCTTTCCCTTGAAGGTACAGGAAGGGATGCAGTAGTCTTTGATGAGGTTTATCCCGAACAGCTGTGTGAAAAAGGACTTTGTGCTCCACAAACTGGATGCGCAATGGGACATGAACTGACCACTGGTGGGTGATCATCAGCTCAGTGAAATTTATACTCTAGTTGTCCCACAACCTGCTAGACTGCCAGTGCAAGGAGCCCCTGGCACTTTCCAGGACGGGTGGAATCTCTACGCAGCAGCCATGGAGGCTCTGAGGGGAATTCCATACTGTGATGCTCTGACTCCTCTGGCACCGTAAACTCCACCACAGGCACAACATTCCCATCATTGACGACATCTTCAAAAGGCAATGCCCACCATGAAAAACCATCACCATCTGGGACATGCCCCCTTCTCGTTGCCACCATAAAGGAAGAAGCACAGGAGCCTGAAGACCCACTCATAATGTCTTACAGACAGTTTCTTTCCCTCTGACATCGGATTTCTTAATGGTCCATGAACACTGCCTCATTATGCCTCTTTCGTACTATCTATTTTTCTGCCTATCTATTCATTGATTGTTACTTACAGTAACTTGTTATGCCTGCACTGTACTGCTGCCCCAAAACAATAAATTTCACAACTTCTATCAGTGACAGTAAACCCGATTCTGATTCTGAAACTCATCATGGGGAGAAAAAAAATTGCTGTCAAGCTGACACTAAATAAGTATTGTGTTAATAGTGCTATGTCACGAGCTGTAAAATGTATTTGCATTTTTTATTAATAAGGTGCACTTTCAGGGGAAAAGAACTGCCAATGAGAGTAACAGATGACAGACAGTGAGTTTGCAAATATCTCTCGCTCCAGTTTGAAAGCACACAAATGTATGAAGTATCCTGATGGTAGTGACCTTGACAGAAACAGAGAGGCCATCCCCTGCTCTGGGGTTGGAACTGTTGCTTGGAATACTTGGCTGATGTCATGAAGTGCATGGGACTCGCTCATATCGGACAGCTGCACCCCGGACACGCTAGTACAAGAGATTTTAAAGATACTGGATATTTTTGAGCAATACACATTAAATGCTGGAAGTACTCGGCAGGTCAGGCGGCAATGGTTGAGAGAAATGAACAGTCAATATTTTGGGTTGCAATCCTTCATCAGGACTGGGAAGGACGTGCCAGAGTAAGAAGATGGGAGGAGGGGAAAAAGTGCAAGATGGCAGGTGATGGACGAGCCCAGGTGAAGGTGGAGAAAGGGAATTATATGAGAAGACAGGGTGCCTACCTTCTTATTCTGGCTTCTGTTCCCTTGCTTCCCAGTCCTGATGAAGGGGTTTTAGTCCGAAATGTTGACTGATAATTTCCTTCCACAGATACTGGCTGACCTGCTGATTTCCTCCAGCATTTTGCATCTGTTTCTCTGGATACCCTGAACAAGTGTGTGTTCCTTCTGAAAGCCACCTCCCCTCTCCCTAGTAGGCTCGGCAAACTCCGGCCCACTCACCTGCTGCAGGAGAGGTGTCCACCCAGCTGTGTGGTCAGCCTGTTGGGACGAGTCTCTCAGAGGCAGGGACACTGCAGGCCACACACTCTGGCAGCCTCACAGCACTACCTTCGGAGCTGAGGATGACTCGCTCCTCCTCTTGTTCGGGGTGAAAAATCTCTGTCTGAAAGTACACACACCACTCAGAAACATTTTCTGTGCTCCCTTCTGAGTTACCACAACCCTTATTCCCACAGCTCCTTCTTAAACTTGGGGGCCTCAATGCCCCAGGGATTGAATCCCAGAAAATGTGGGGACCATTGGTTACACAGAAGAACAACTTCTCCTCTGCCAACAGATTTCATGAACCCCTGATCACTACCTCACTATTCCCATCTTGCACTTATTCTGTTTATTGATTTTTGTTACACTATTGCCACAAGATGACAAATTTCTTGCCATGCGAACAGTAACAATAAACCTGATTCTGATTTGCATTCCCGTTCTTCCTTCTAAATCCCCAGGTCTTTGGTTCCATGCTCCCACTGAACTCACTAAAGCTTTGGGTTCTGCTCTTTGTCAACTGACCTGGGTCCCATTCCCTGTGCTCTCATTAAACTTACCAGGGACACTGAGAACTTTAACACATTGCTGTGCAGAATCTAAAAGAAAAGTGAGTTAAAATGTGTTGGGTTGTTACAGTAATAGTAGCAACACCCAATGGTTCAGAAACTATGCAAATCCAGCATCGCCAAAGTGTGAGTGTGCTGGATTATTGGAATTTTACTCATGGATATGGCTTGGACAGAGCCTTAGCCACAACGGCAAAGATGATTGAAGACCAGACATTGCTTCACATACTTTGGAGTGACACTAACAGACAGACAGACACACACACACACACACACACACACACACACACACACACACACACACATATACACAAATAAACATAAACAGTATATTGTCCACAACCCCACCCCCCACACCCTTGACTGTTACAGCTCCCTCTTCCGCAGACCCCTCCTTCCACCCTGCTCCAAATGTTTCACATTCCCTCCCTTTCTCCCAAGATGCCAATCCCCCTGTTCTGCCGTCCTCTATCCGTCAGCGGCCTGCGTTCCCAAAGGTGCGGCTGCTTCCTCCCTGACCTACAGCCGGTTGTCCAGTCCAGAACAACCTTTGTCCCAATTCAATCAGCTGAGCTTCCCAAATGTACCACAAGGGTAAGAATGCCCAGCAGAAGGAAGGGGGCTCATCATGAGGTTATAAAGATCTATCTTAGTGCTAACTGGGATCTTTAGAGAGCAGCAATCAGTGTAAGTTAATCCTGATGAAGGGTCATGATCAAAAATGTCGACTGTTCGTTATGTTAGCATGAGTGACGATAGACTAAAGGGGGTTGGAGGGTTAGATATTGTAAGATAATCTATATTTAGTTCAGTTGTTGCTCTCACAAATTTTAGGTCTTTATGTGAGTTTAACATCAGTGAGCACTCTCAACAATGTGCCCCGAAAACAAGTGACATACAGTATCAATAGTCCCCGTTAGCCAGACACACGCAATGGTGCACACAGGGACTGTAACAAGTAAATCCCCTGTTGAGTGTGCTGCCCACTCTAATTGCATACACAATCCCCTGTGTGCTTCTCTAGTCTCGTGGAATGTAAATGATAAACATTCAGATGGCCCTGCCTAATTATAAACTGAAAAACACTGGTGGTGCTTGAGGGACCTGGTATAGTTTATAATGCTTCCAATCTATTTCAGAATTATTTATGAGATTACAAGTCATGCTGTGCTGATCATAAAGTCATGCAGTCATGCTGTGCCAAAACAGGCCCTTCAGCCCATCAATTCTATGAGGGTTTAGATAGGGTAAATACAAGCAGGCTTTTTCCACTGAGATTGCATGGAACTACAACCAGGGGTCATAGGTTAAGGGTGAGGGGTTAGAAGTTTAAGGGGAACATGAGAGGAAACTTCTTCACTCAGGGGGTTGTTAGAGTGTGGGATGATCTGCCAGCACAAGTGGTGCATGCGAGCTCGATGTGGATGGTACATGGATGGTAGGGTTATGGAGGTTTATGGTCCTGTTGCAGGTCAATGGGAGTAGACAGTCTAAAGGCGTTGGCATAGACTAGTTGGGCTGAAGGCCCTGTTTCTATGCTGTACTTCTCTATGACTCTAATTCCAGGCACCAATCCCAGTTAGCTGCACTCTGCTCATTGCCTTCTATACCTTGATTCAAGATGCTGCTTAGGTCTTGTGTGAATCTCTGCCTCCACCATCCCCGCAGACAGTTCCAGATTCCATCAACTCTCTGAGTGAGAAAATATTTCCTAATATCCCTTCCTGCTGCTTACCTTAAACCAATGGTTTTAGATTCCTCTGCTGTGGAGAAGAGCATTTCGGTATCTATTCTAAACACAAAGTACACTGCAGGTGCTGGGGTCAAAGCAACACGTACAACAAGCTGGAGGAACTCAGCAGGGTGGGCAGCATCTGTGGAAATGAATAGTCAGCGTCTCGGCCCGAAAAGCTGACTGTTCATTTCCATGGTTGCTGTCTGACCTGCTGAGTTCCTCCAGCTTGTTGTACGTGTTTCCTCAGTATCTATTCTGTTTTGTATATAGACCTGTTGATGCCCAAGTAAAGTGTATAGGTTGACTCTATTTATGTAACAAAATGCCACAAACTCGAAATGCAGAGTACACAAACTCAAGGACAGCTCCTGTCCCATTGTTATCAGACTCTTCAAAAGACATCTCACACAGTCATGATGAACTCTCGATCTCCCAATCAATCTATCTCGCCATGGCCCTCCTTACCTTTTAGGTACACAGCACTTTCTCTGTAAAAATGTAAAACACTGGTAATGTTTTACAAACTGTCTCCACTTCCTTAGGAGTTTGCAAAGAGTCAACATGACATCTAAAACTTCGATAAACTTCTATAGATGTGGAATGGAGAAGACGCTGACCAGCTGAATCACAGCCTGGTATGGAAACACCAGTGCACTTGAATGGAAAATCCTACCAATAATAGTGGATATGGCTGAGTCCATCGTGAGTAAAGCTCTCCATTCATTGAGCACATCTACGTGAAACGCTGTCGCAGGAAAGCAACATCCATTATTAGAGACCACCCAGGACATGTTCTCTTCTCACTGCTGCCATCAGGAAGAAGGTACAAGAGCCTCAGCGCTCACACCACCGGGTTCAAAACAGTTATTACCCCTCAGCCATTATGTCTTGAACCAGAGGGGATAACTGCACTCAACTTCACATCCTATCAATGAAACGTTCCCACAACCAAGGGACTCATTTCGAAGGACTCTTCACCTCATGTTATCGATATTTATTGCTTATTTATTTTTATTTCTTTCTTTTTGTATCTGCACAGCTTGCTGTCTTTTGCACGCTGGTTGAATGCTCAAGTTGGTGTGGTCTTTCATTGATTCTGTTATGGTTATCATTCTATAGATTTATGGAATATGCCCACAAGAAAATGAATCTTACGGTTGTATATGGTGACGTTTATCGACCTTGTTAATAAATTTACTTTGAATTTTGAACCTTCTGCTTTCCTTCCATTACCTCCATGTATGGAATGATCCAACTGGATGGCACACAAGTAAAACCACTTCACTCTACCTCAGTCCATTTTCAGTAGCACACCAATCACCATTAGCAGCACCACTGGTTGAGTGGTGGGTGCCACGGTAGCGTATTAGTTAGCACGATGCTGTAACAGCTCAGGGTGTTGGACTTTGGAGTTCAGTTCTGGCACCATTCCAAAGGAGTCTGTCTGTGTCTTCCCCATGGAAAACTTACTCTTTCCCCGGTGCTCTGGTTTCCTCCCACAGTCCTAAAGACGTACCCGGTAGGTTAATTGGTCATTGTAAATTGTCCCGTGATTAGGTTAGGGTTAAATTGAGGTTGTTGGGGTTGCAGAATGGTGCGATTCAAAGGGTTGGAGGACCTACTCTGCACTGCATAAATACCATTCCTTCTGTGCTATGTTGTGGACACCAAGCTGGTCTTGTTTTCATAGATTTGCATACAATATGGAAGGAATCCATTTTAGCCCATCAAGTCCATGCTGCCTTGTTGAGCCGTCTCTCTCTGCAATATATTCCCCACACATTCTCATCAGTTCCTCCCAGTTTCTACCATTACCCACACAGCAGGGGCCAACCAAGCCTGCTGTAGGGCGAGTCCAGAAGTTAGAGGCTTGATGTCTGCAAATAAGGGCCCACTGGCATGTCTAGAAGTCGGGAGGACCAATGTCTGTGAGTCCGAGTCAGGGTCCAGAGGCTAGAGGGCTGAAGGTGGCCTATCCTGGGGTTGGAGGCCTGCCTGTGAGTGTGAAAGAGGCAGATATAGATGGAGGGAAGGAAGGGGAGTTGTTTTGCTGTTGCTATCCTTTCCAATCAGAGACCCCCTCCTCCAGTCCTTCATCTCTTTTAACAATCAACGTCCCAGCTCTTTGCTTCACCCCCTCCCCTCTCCTGGTTTCACCTATCACCTACCACCTTGCACTTCCTCCTCCCCCCCACCTCCTTACTCTGACCTCTCGCCTTCCTTTCCACTTCCGAAACATTGACTGTTCACTCTTCTCCATGGATGCTGCCTGGCCTGCTGAGTCCCTCCAGCATTTTATGCGTGCTGCTTTGGATATTCAGCATCTGCAGATTTGCTTTCCTATTGTTGCTTTGTTCTGCTGTTGCTTGAGGTATTTGGCTGAACATTGCGGGCATGCTATGTTGGCGCCAGAATGTGTGGCGGCACTGGCGGGCTGTCCCCAACACATCCCTCAGTTGTGTTGGCTGTTAATGCAATCACACATTTCTCTGTACGTTCTATAAATAACAATAAATTAGTCTGATTTCTGCTCACTGATGTTACACTTGAGAATCTCAAAAAAGGTCTGAAATTTGTAAAAAAAAACTACAATTCAGCTGCACATGAATTATCCTCTAATATCCTCATTCACTCTCATAATTCACTTTACCATTCTCCTCCATTAGGAGTTTGAGGAGATTTGGTTTGTCACCAAAGACACTCGCAAATTTCTACCGGTGTACTGTGGAGAGCATTCTAACTGGCTGTATCACTGTCTGGTATGGGGGGGGGGGTGGTAGGGGGGGCTACTGCTGAGGATCAAGGAAAGCTGCAGAGAGTTGTAAACTAAGTCAGCTCCATCATGGGCTCTGGCCTCCATAATATCCAGGACATCTTCAAAGAGCGATGCCTCAAAAAAGCAACGTTCATCATTAAGGACCCCCACCACCCAGGTCATGCCTTGTTCTCATTGCTACCATCACAGAGGAAGTACAGAAGCCTGAAGGTGCACGTTCAACGATTCAGAAACAGCTTCTCCCCTCTACCATCTGATTCCTGAATGGACATTGAATTCATGAACACTACCTCACTATCTTTTATTTCTATGCTTGCACTACTTATTTAATTTAACTATTTAATATATATACTTATTGTAATTCATGGCTTTCTTTCTGTTATTATGTATTGTATTGCATTGTTGCTGCACAGACCACAAACTTTACGACATAGGGCCCTGATTCCGATTCCTCTTTCTTTCACCCTAATTCTTGACTGACTCCGACCACTGCTGCAGGTGTGACCTGGGGTACTGGGACAGAACGGAGTGAATGTAAGACCACGGCTGTGAGGGAAGGGTGCAGAGAGGCCATAGGGGTCAACCCTACTGAAAAGTGTGGAGGTGTTAAGGAGGGTATTGATATTGGGCTACAGCCGTGGAGGGGAATCAATTGCAGCAGTTTCTGAGGTAATTGAGTTCAGAATATTTACTAATTTAGCCAGGCTGCAGAGTAAACAGACTCTCCACCTCTGCTTCTGCAAACTCTCTCAATGACTTGTTTACCTGTTTCTCCCACACACTCAGTTGCAAGGTGCCTGCATTTCAACCTTCATTGTTCTGAACATCCTCCCCTGGGATTTAGTGTGTAGGCCGAGGAGCTAAACAGAACCTACAGCGAGCTACACGCCGGTCGTTCCACGGCAGTCTCGCGTGGACCCCAGCTGCCCTTTTGCCTGAACCTTCTTCCTTCAACGCCATTCATATGCCTTCTCACAAGCACTCGGAGCTAAAAATGGAGTGTGGAGATTGGCCTTGACAAAGGGATCAGCGTAGCTCCATTACACTTGTCTCCTGCCCCATCTATTCAAACTTTGACCCTTGCAACATAACCGCGCTCAAACTTGACACACTCTTGGGCTCCTTCATCCAATTTGAATGGCGTGTCTGTTGCCATCACAACTAATGACAGTATTCGCGTCTCTTTTTCATGCTTGATTTGCAGCTTTTCCAGCCACATAGGGTTCTTCAGGCAACGTTTCTTCTACAATGCCCAGCTGAATTTTCTATTTATAACCGTGATTTACAACATTTGTCACAACAGTTAGTTTTGGCACACTTCATGCCAAGCTTTCGACTGGTTTATGCTCTGTACAATCACTCCCTTTCTGACTTTGACAGAAAGCCGTGCCATTCACATATTTCTTAATCACGTTCCTAAGTGGTGCTTGATTGATTCTATTTTCCTCTCTGCACAGATCTACAGCTTGCCTGATTACCATTTCACACCAGCCTACTTAACTGGATTGCTTTGTCTAATGTAGGATCCAATGGCACCGTCTTCGATGAGTCCCTAATACCGCACAAATCAGCTTGCTCTTTATTGATGGTTCTGTCATCTGGCTAAGGTGAGATTTCTGAGCATTCTTTTCCAATGATGAAATGTTCCGCCTGATTTCTGCGTAACCAAACTGTGCTTTGCAAAGGATTGGATTTTATTTTGGGATTGTATCATTTCTTCAGTGCACTCAATGCTGCATCCCGTACAAAATCCTTTCCTTCCTAAACGCTGGAATCATCAGAAATTCTTCATCCTCCAGTAAGAAAATGGATAATTTCATATTGTCCCGTCCATCTGTTCCATCAGCTGCTGAATGCAATTACTGGCTAAAACATTTTCAGATCCCTACAAAATTTTCAGATGTCTGGAATCTAGGACAAGGTGGCAATTTTAACCAATTTATTTCCCTGCTTCAGCTTCTGAATTTACTTGCCGCACCATTACCCCTCTTTGTTTTCTGTGCTGATAGCTGTCCTTAAATTCTTTTACAGTCAGCTAGCAATCTGTCACTGGGAGGCAAAGGGGAAACAGCAGCTTGGGGTGTTGTAGCGTGGAGTTCATTTCTGGCGTCCTCTGTAAGAAAGTTTGAGCATTCTTCCAGAGAGCACATGGATTTCCTCGGGGTGCCCCGGTGGTCCTCACTCCATGCCGAAAGACGTATCAGTTAGTAGGTTAATTGGTCATTATAAGTGGTCCAGTGATTCGGCTAGGGTTGCTGGGGTAGAAGGCCCACTTCAGTGCGGTATGTCTCAATAAATTAAAAATAGAAACTCCATTTTAGGCGATCTCTGCAGCCTGTGGCTTGAACAGCCCCCCTCACCCGGTGACACAGAGACCGTAGACTCAGGAAATCTGGAGCACCACTCAAAAAGCTGGAGGAACTCCGCAGATCAAACAGCAGTGGCGGAGGGGAGTGGACTGTCCAGAAAGAGTCACAGTGGCATAGCGCATAACAGCATGGAAACAGGCCCTTGTCTACGCCAGTCTGATCTTCTGCCTAGTCGCATCAATCTGTACCTGGACCATGGGACCTCAGATTCATATTCCCATTCATGTTTGATCCAAAATTCACTTAAATGTTCCAACTGAATCCACATCTACCATTTTCACTGGCAGTTCATTTCACACTTGCACCACGCTCTGACTAAAGAAGTTCCCCTTCAGATTTCCTTTAAATATTTCAACTTCCTCCCTAAATCTATGATCTCTAGTTTAGTCTCACACAAGACTATAAGATATAGGAGCAGAATTAGAACATTTGGCCCATCATGGCTGATCCATTTTCCCTCTCAGCCCCAATCTCCTGATTTCTTCCCGTGTCCTTTAATGCCCTGACTAATCAACCTCTGCCTTAAATGTACCAGATGACTCGGTCTCCACAGCTGCCCATGGCAACAAATCCCTTAGAGTCCTAAAGAAATCCCTCCTTATCTCCATTCTAAAGGGGCACTCTTATATTCTGAGGCTGTGTCCACTGTGTTTTAGACTTCCCCCACCATAGGAAACATCCTCTCTACATCCATTCAATCGAGGCCTTTCAACATTCAATAGCTTTCAATTAGGTCAGCCCTCATTCTTCTGAATTCCAGTGAGTACAGCCCAGAGCCATCAAAAGCTCCTCATATGTCAAGCCTTTTAATCCTGGAGTCATTTTCATGAACCTCCTTTGAACTCTCTCCAACGTGAGCACATCCTTTCTGAGATGAGGGGCCCAAAACTGCTCACAATACTCCAAGTGAGGCCTCACCACTGCCTCATAAAGCCTCAACATTACATCCTTGATTTCATATTCTAGTCCTCTTGAAATGGATGCTAACATCACATTTGCCTTCCTCTCCACAGACTCAACTTGCCAATTAACTTTTAGGGAAGCCTGCACAAGGACGCTCAAGTCCCTTTACACCTCAGATTTTTGAATTGTCTCTCCATTTAGAAAGTAGGCCTTACTTTTATTTCATCCACCAAAGTGCTTGATCACACACTTCCCGACACTGTATTCCATCTCCTAATCTGTCTAAGTCCTTCTCTACTTCCTCAAAACTGCCCCTCCTCCTATCTTCATATTGTCTGCACACTTGGCCACAAGCCGTCAATTCCATCATCCAAATTATTGACATATAATGTAAAAAGAATTGATCCCAACATAGAGCTTGTGAGGCACCACCTGTCACTGGCAACCAACTAGAAAAGGCCCCGTTTATTCCTCCTCTTTGCCTCCTGCCAATCAGCCCATGATCTATCCATGCAACAATCTTTCCATGCAACAATCTTTCCTGTAATATCATGGCCTCTTAACATGTTAAGCAGCCTCATGAGTGGCACATTGTCAAAGATCTTCTGAAAATCCAAGTTCACAACATCAACCAAACTCAAAGAATTCCAACAAATTTATTCGGCATGATTTTCTCTTTAGGAAACCGTGCTGACTATGGCCTATTTTATCATGTGCCTCCAAGTACCCCTAAACTACATCCTTAGCAATTGATTCCAACATCTTCCCAGCCACTGAGGTTAGACTAACTGGCCTATAATTTCTTCTGCTTTTCTCCCTTCTTGAAGAGTGGAGTGACATTTGCAATTTTCCAGTCCTCTGGAACCATGCCAGGATCAGCTGATTCATGAAAGATCTTTACTAATGCCTCCACAATCTCCTCAGCTCTTTCAGAACCCTGGGGTGTACATTATTTGGGCCAGGTGACTCCTCTACCTTCAGACCTTTCAGTTTTCCAAGAAACTTCTCCCTAGTAATTGCAATTTTGCACACTTCTGGCATACTGCTAGTGTTTTCCACTGTGAAGATGGATGCAAAATACTTAATCAGTTAGTCCACCATTTCCTTGTTCCCTGAGGGTCTCACTCTGGACAACAAATGTCTCTTTTCCTCCACAGATGCCGCCTAACCTGCTGAGTTCCTCTAGCGCTTTGTGTGTCACCCTGCTCACCTTGTGGTGTGACTTTTGGCATCTCCTGTCCTCAGCGAAGGGTTGCAGAACAAGCTTGAGGTAGTCAACCAAAGCTCCGTGCGATGTTGAATTAAATAAGATGAAAGCTTCCTGTGCGGAGCAACCTCGAAAACAGGATGCTCTCCTTTCGTCTGAGGGCTGAGCCCCCACTAGATACCTTGGAGAAATCCTCCAAGGGTTTCATGACTACACTGCCAATTTGCAGACTCTATCACCAAGGTCAAGGGAAGCAGCTCTGAGACCTGCTCTAATTCACTGGATGCAATTAAAGTGCAGGTTGATAGGTTCATGATTCATCAGGGCATCAAAAGTTACGGGGAGAAGGTAGGAGAATGGGATTGAGAGGAATAATAAATCAGCCATGATGGAGTGGCAGGGTAGACTTGATGGGCTGAATGGCCTAATTCTACTGCTATGTCTTATGGTCTAACATTGTGGTGAACTACATATACCTGTCTGGACACGCCCCCTGCTGACTGCTCCTGTAGCTCCTCCCACAGGCCCCTGTATAAAGGCAAATGGAGGCCTGATGCTCAGCCTCGGTCTCCAGGATGTAGTATGATGGTCATTTACTGCTGGTTCCTTCTTCCAGTCAATAAAAGCCGATATCTCGCCTTTACGTCTCAGAGTGAGTTATTGATGGTGCATCACTCATGCACCATTTTCACTCAGTTATCTGTCATCTCTTCCTTGTTGTGGCAGGAAAAATACTCCTATCCACAGGCACTGTGGCATCACCTTCCTTGTGCAGACAGCAGTCTACCACTTCCTCCCCGGCCTCAGAAAGGCAGCAAATAAATGTTGGCCTTGACAGCGGCACCAGTTCCCGTGGAAAAGCATTAAAAAATCTGGTGGAGCCTCTTTGATGAACAGCCTTCACCAGTTGTCCCCATACTGCTAGCAGCTGACGGCTTAACACCACGCAATTGTCATCTTTTCAAGTACAGGTGTGAAGAGATGGAGCGATGGTGAATGAGAGAGTGAGAGGGAGGGATAACAGAGAAGTAGAAAGACTAGGGGCAAGAGAGGGGGGCGATAGGGAGATAGAGAGACTGGAGGCAAGAGTCAGAGGGCAAAATGGAGGCAAAAAGACTGAGGGAGAGAGAGAGGGAGAAGGGATGCAGAAATAGGGAGAGAGAGAACAAAAGCATTTCCGCTCCTAACTTGCCGCATTTATACAAATTTCCATCACCTTCCTCACAATGTTTCTTCAACCCTTCACCTTAAATCTGAGTTCAAAGATCATAGACCATCCTGCCAATGGAATCCCTATCACCCTTCTCTCTCTCTTTCTCTTTCCTTATTTTCTCTATCAATCCCTCATAATTTTGACTCTTCTTTTCAACTTCCCTCTAACCTACTCCACAGTAGGTTGGATTGTTCAAACTTCACCAGAATAGCACGTCAATGTTACTTGTTCCTGGAAACACTCTGGTAAAGCTCCTCTCACTATCAAAACAGCCCTATCTCCCACCTTCAAAAGCATGTAGCCCAGAACTAATATCAGTTCACCAGATGAGATACAATCAGTGTTTCAGAAAGTTTAAAAAAGATTTCTGCATATTTTTATTCAGTCTCCTATATATAAAGTTGATTATCCTTTGCACCTTCTCAAAAACTTACTCATTTTGTAGTAACACACACAAAATCCTGCAAGAACTCAGCATGTTAGGCAGCATCCATGGATAGTCGATGTTTTGGGCCGAGACCCTTCAGCAGGACTGACTTGATCTGTTCAGCTGCCTGTCTTGCTGAGTTCCTCCAGTGTTCTTTTTTGTGCGTTGCTCTGGATTTCCGGAATCTGCAATTTTCCTTGTGTCTCATTTTGCAGTGGTCTCTAGAAGAGTTGTGTCAGCACCAGAAACAGTAGCAGGAGTAGGCCACCTGGCCCGTCAAGCCTGTCCCGCCATTCAGCGTGATCATATCTGATCCCTGCCAGCCTCAACTCATTTGTGCCAGTTCCCCACAGTCCTTGATTCCTCAACAACAACACACAAAATGCTGGTAGAACACCGCAGGCTAGGCAACATCTATAGGGAGAAGCGCTGTCGACGTTTCAGGCCAAGACCCTTCGTCAGAACTAACCAAAAGGAAAGATAGTAAGAGATTTGAAAGTAGTGGGGGGAGGGGGGAAATGTGAAAAGATAGGAGAAGACTGGAGGGGGAGGGATGAATCTAAGAGCTGGAAAGGTGATTGGCGAAAGTGATACAGAGCTGGAGAAGGGAAAGGATCATGGGATGGGAGGCCTAGGGAGAAAGAAAGGGGGGGTGGAGCACCAGAGGGAGATGGAGAACAGGCAAACAACTAAATATGTCAGGGATGGGGTAAGAAGGGGAGGAGGGGCATTAATGGAATTTAGAGAAGTCAATGTTTATGCCAATAGGTTGGAGGCTACCCAGCCGGTATATAAGGTGTTGTTCCTCCAACCTGAGTGTGGCTTCATCTTGACGGTAGAGGAGGCCATGGATAGACATATCAGAATGGGAATGGGATGTGGAATTAAAATGTGTGGCCACTGTGAGATCCTGCTTTTTCTGGCGGACCGAGCGTAGGTGTTCAGCGTAACAGTCCCCCAGTCTGCATCGGGTCTCACCAATATATAAAAGGCCACACCGGGAGCACCGGACACAGTATACCACACCAACCGATTCACAGGTGAAGTGTCGCCTCACCTGGAAGGACTGTCTGGGGCCCTGAATGGTGGTGAGGGAGGAAGTGTAAGGGCAGGTGTAGCACTTGTTCTGTTTACAAGGATATGTGCCAGGAGGGAGATCGGTGGGAAGGGATGGGGGGGACGAGTGGACAAGGGAGTCGCGTAGGGAGCGATCCCTGCGAAAAGCAGAGGGGGGGGGAAATGTGTTTGGTAGTGGGATCCCGTTGGAGGTGGCGGAAGTTACAGAGAATTATATGTTGGACCTGGAGGCTGGTGGGGCCTTGATTCCTCAATTTGTTTTCACCTTACATCTATCCAATGATCTGCTCTCCACCACCCTCAAGGCAGAGAATTCCAGAAGTTCACTACCTCTGTCGGAGGAAGCTTCTCCACACCTCTGTTCCTGGAATTTCTCTGTGCCTTAGCTTTTGCACCCTTCTCATGGGTCACACATGTACAGACAGACAGACAGACAGACACACACACACACACACACACACACACACACACACTGATACATTCACATATACACACACAGAGAGGCATACTCACACACACACACACACACACACACACACACACGTATACTCTTGCATACTCACACGCATGGCATACCACACACAAATACACATATAAAATCTCACACATACACATACAGACATGCACACGTAAAGATTCACATCTATTCTCTCACACAGAAAGCTGGCAGCAAATCTAATAAAGGCATGGAAAATCGTGAAGAGTTAGAAGATGTTAAGGAATCTGTTTCCACGGGCAGGAAGATCAATATGAAGGAAATACAGATTGAAGCTGCCAATAATCAGTGGAAGATTGAGAGGTGAGATAAGGACAACTCAGAGAGTTGTGATGTTCTGGAAAGCATGGCGCTGAAGGCCGGTGAAAACACAAAAACAGATTCCACAGCAAGTGGGAGATAGAAAAGGAAAGTGGGTGGTGGACTCAGGCCAGGCAAGTGGGATTTCAAAGAACTTTAGTCACAATGGTTTCCTTCGGTCCTGCATCGTTTTGTATTGCACTTGTACTTCTTTACAAAACAGGTGGCCTTTTGTCCTCTCTCATGTTGTTAATGCTCCCTGGGTCAGACTCGGTGGGCCAAATGGCCTAATTCTGCTCCCATGAATTATAGATGACAGGGGCACAGAGATCCACGACACTCCACTAATTAATCCATTGAGTTGTGCAGCAGCACCTCCACTTCCTAAGGAAATTGAGGCAAGCAAGGCTCTCCACCCCTCCAACCCCCACCGTTTAACTGCATTTTCCAGGAGCACAATTGAGAGTGTCCTGACAAGTTACATCTCCATCTGGTATGGAAGCAGTCGAGCATCAGACTGGAACTCCTTATAAAGGACAATGAGAATGACTGTGAGGATCACAGGGGTCTCTCAGACATCCACTGGGGACATGTATCAGGAGCACTGCATCAGCAGGGCCCTGAGTATTATTAAGGAGCCCACCCATCCATCCAGTATCCTCTTTGACTTTCTACCACCGGGCAGGAGACTCTGATACCTTAAGACCAGAGTGGTGAGGATGGGAAACAGTTTCTTCCCTCAGACTATTAGGTTTCTGAACTCCCTGCTGCATCATATTTGAAGTGTCACTGGTCAGTTTGTTCTGTCACCATCATCATGTGCCATACTCCGCCAGAGCCTCGGCAACCACTTTCTTCCACTGCGATCTGCCGGCTGTCAAACCTCTTGCATCTCTGGCGGTGAGGCTGGTCCACTTCTTGATGTTGTCGATCCAGGTTGTCCCCTGTCTGCCTCGGGAGCGGCTTCCTTCTACACTGCCGTCAATGATAGTGCGTTTCCAGTGTGTCATCAGTTTTTGAGATGTGTCCAAATTAGCAAAGATTCCTTTGGATAATGGTTTCCAGAAGTATTGGTTTCGTGCCAATCTTTTCTAGGATGAAATTGTTGGATCTCCTTTCAATGTATGAGTAAGGATCCATCTGTATGTCCACATCTCAAATGCTGTCAACTTCTTTTCATCAGCTGCTTTTAGGGTCCGTGTTTCACGGCCACATAGGGTTACTGGCCAGACGAGACTCTTGAGGAGGCGTATCTTGGTGTCAGTGCTCACAGATTTATCTTTCCAGATGTTCCAGAGTTTGGTAGTGCTCGTGTGTGCCATTGCTAACCTTCGCCTTATTTCCTTGCTGCATTCGTTTGTGTCATTTAGTTCTGCCCCAAGTTATATAAAGGACACTTGTTCGATCTTGTCATCTCTGATGTAGATGACAGCTTGAATTGCAGTTTTGCTTATCACCATAACTTTAGTTTTTTTGCCATTTTTTGCCTTTTAGTCTGTTCTGTACCTCACAATATTTAATTTATGTGCTTTAGTTTGTTATTTATATGTGGATCCACCGGTAAATTTTACCCTTGTTTTCACAAGTTATTGTGAGTTATATGCGTTATGTGTATTACTGTGCTTTACACCCTGGTTCTGAGAAATGTTATCTAGTTTCTTTATACACGATATAGGTATATATGTTATGTACATACACTGCATGTTGTTAAATGACAATAAACTTGACTTGAGGCTTGAGACTTTAATCATCAATTCCAGAGAAAATACCAGAGTACACCAGTGGGGGAGAATAAACAATGCAAAATCCAATTAAATGTAAATCGATATTTTGAACATGCACTAACACTAATAAAGAGTGGAGCATTTTTAAGTTTATGCCTTGAGGGACTGCAGAGTTTATTGCGCAGTTCCTCGCAATTCCTACTACTCCGCTGATGGGAGGATAAATATTCAGCAGGGGGGAGCAGCTCTGAGTTCTGTTGGTCAACAATGCCTTGCACTGTGACCTCATGCAGCCTTGAATCAGTCACCTCAGTGCCTGCGGTCTGATTGTCAATGTGCTGTCTCGGCGCTCTTTCATTGATGGGTGACGGATCTGTGGAATTCACTGCCACAGAAAGTCACTGGGTATATTTAAAGTGAAGATTGACGGTTCTTGATTAGTAAGGGTGTCATAGTATACAAGAAAGCAGGAGAACGGTGTTGAGAGGGGTAATAAATCAGCCATGATTAATGGCAGAGCAGACCCAATGGGCCAAATGGCCTAATTCTACTACTCTGTTTTTTTGTTCGTATGGGACGAAAAATGGACATCTGACCCTTTACCTTTCCAGTGGGGGCGGGTTTCTTTTTAGTTACTGAAAAAGGTGGGCGTTTTAGATCCTGTATTGACTATCAGGGCTTAAACAGACTGATACTAAAAATTGTTGCCTTTAATGGATACAGCTTTTGATTTGTTGTAGACGTTCACTGAAAAACAAAGCCGTGGGACACTTGCCTCTGGAGGCTGTGGATTTAATTAAGTGCCTTGAATGCATGATCCAGACTTGCAATTCTGTGTGGCACGTAGGAAGGTCTCTTTGCCATAGTGTTAAACCTCGGGACCCTCTGCCCCTCATGGGTGGAAGTGGAGAACCCCCACCCCTCCCTGCCTGTCAAGAGTCTGACCACTCGTCCCCAGCAGAACACCACGCGTTGTGTTTGGGTAAAATCTGACATCAAAACAATACTGTCCAAATTTTGATTCAGGTCTGGAATGGCTGTGGCTGTCCTTTCATCTTCCTGGGTTGTGTTTCAGCCGTTTTAATTTTATACCCAAAAAGATCTCTGTGGCCTGGTGTATCGATCAATATTTAGCTTTCAATCAATATTACTAAAACACATTCGGCATTCACTAAATTGTTGCTTGTGGAATCCAAATAAGCTGCTTTTTTGCCAACATTGCAATTTAAGAACACAAGAGGCTGGGTATCCTGTGGGTATAGTTCACCTCCTCATACCTTGAAGCCTCTTCACCATCTATAAAGTCAGGAGAGTTTAGCTCTCCACTTGGCTGGGTAAGTGCAGCTTGAACAGCTTTCAAAAGCCTTGACACCCTCAAGGATAAGGCAGCCTGTTTGATTGGCATTCTGTCCACCACCCTGAATATTCACTCTGATGCACTTTGGCTGCTTGGAGTAGCAATCTCAAAATGCAGTGTTACCTGTCCAGGCTACACAGCCCAAGTCCTCATCGTCTACCATATAGAAATACACCAAATAAACCACACCTCTCATCATCCTCATTTCGAAGTAAATTGCTGTTTCTACTTTGTCACTGGAGCATCACAACAAGCTGCTTCACTGCTTGGTACGGAAAATGCACTGCAGCAGATACGAAGAATCTTCACGGGGTAGTCAAAACCGCCCAATGCGTCAATGGCACCACCCGACCCACCGTCAAGGACAAACGTACAGAAAGGTGGCATAAAAGAGCCAGTAGCTTTATGAATGATTTCACACACCCTGCTCATAGACTGACTGACTGTCCCACTCCCATCGTGGAGGAGGCTGCATAGCATCAGCTTCAGCACCACCAGACTCAAAAACAGTTACTTTCCCCAAGCAGTAGGAACGATCAACATCTCCACCCACTAACTCCACCTCGACTTTATTATTTCCCATCAATCACATTATTACAGCCTAACGTCAGTTGATGTACTAATAAGCTAGCTTATATACAAGAAAAATCTGCAGATGCTGGAAATCCGAGCAATGTACACAAAATGCTAGAGGAACTCAACAGGCCAGGCAGCATCTATGGAAAAAAGTACCGTCGGCATTTCGGGCCAAACCCCTTTGGTATTTATATTTATATTGTTTTTTTTTGAACTTTTTATTGTGTTCTTCATATTTCGTCCTTTTTTTATGCTGCATCTGATCTGGAGTTACAATTATTTAATTCTCCTTACACTTGTGTACTGTCAGCCAGTGGTGTAGTGGCAACAGTACTGACCTTTGAGGCGACTGGTTTGGGGTTCAATCCAGCCGGCCCCTTGCCGGATATGCTTTCCACCAGTGCTGAGTTGAGTACTGAGCTAGCACCTCGACTTGTATACAACAGACAAAATGCCAAGGAAATGGCAAAAAATGCCACTCAATGCACCACAAGGCATGAAAAGGAACAACATCATTTGTGTACAGGAAATGTCATTAAACAATCTTGAATCTATCTCTTGAATCTTGAACTTTCTCCCCAACACCATCATGGGAGCAACCTTTACCAGAAGGACCGCAGTAGTTCAGGAGGGCAGCTTTCCCCCACCTTCAGGGTAATTAGGGATGGGCAAAAATGCTGGCCTTGCTAACAATGCCCAGATCCCCAAAAGTGAATTGAGAAACCCTCATACAATGCCAGTTGAAGTCCATAGAGATGGGAAGGGCATTGTAGACATCCAAAGCTTTTCTCTTTCAGAAAGGGTGAAAGATTTGTCCCTACCATCTTCAGACTGAAATGCGGAGGTTATCAGTAGAGCAGGGGTTAGGGTAATGCTTTACAGTAGCAGCGGTAAGATCGGGGTTCATTTTCCACCATTGTCCATAAGGAGATGGTGACCACGTGGGCTTCCCCCGGGCGCTTCTCCTTCCTCACACATTCCAAAGACGTGCACATTAGGGTTAGTAAGTTGTGGGCAAACTATGTTGGCACTGGAAGCATGGTGAAACTTGCCAGCTGCCCCTCACACATTGTGGAGTGCACTAGATGTGACGGAGAACAACGCATCTCACTGTATCTTTCGATGGACGGGTAAATAAAGCTAATCTCTATTTCAGATCAGATGATGAAAAAACATTAGTTTTTTGATGCTGGTATGATGCTGGTAATTAATGCTTGGAGTGCAGAGCTTTGCCTCTTATCCAGGGCTAAGAATAGAAACATGCAATATAAAACTGTATTTATATTTCCTTTCTTGAGGAAAGGCATATTGGCTTTGGAGGCAGTACGGAGGAAGTTCATCAATTTGATCTAGAGATGAGGGGCCTATGATCAGACTACACTCGCTGGAATATAGAAGAATGAGAGAGAATCCTATAGAGATATAAAATCATGCAAGGGATAGATAAGATAGAGACAGGAAAGTTGTTTCCACTGGTGCATGAGACTAGAACTAGGGGACTGGAGCACCTTGAGGATGGCGATCTCATACAGCACAAGTCGATGGATAGATATAATTAAATATTCTCATTTCAGTCTGATACAGCAGAGAATCACAACTGCTTCCAGGGTCTGCAGAGCTAGTAAAAAATGTCTTGATGCAATTGAATAATCTATCGCTGCTTAAAACTGATGGAAACAATGCTGTTTGAGGCTGTACTTCTCACCGGAAGAACTTCCTCGTAGGAAACATGACTGCCAGTCAGGTGCATTTAAGAAAATGGAGTTTTCAACTCCCAATATCGACTATCTTGCTGGTAAACGTACAGTCTCTGGAAAATAAAACCAAAAATCTCAGAGTCTGGGTGCTGTATCAGAGGGAAATTAGGACAGCTTACCTCCTTTGTTTCATGATATTCTGGTTAACCCCTGCCGTACTGGACACAGCCATTCAGATTGACTAGTTCACTGCACAATCAGGATAGGACTATCGAGTCCAACAAAAGCAGAGGTGAAGGTGTATGCCTCATGATCAACTCTTCTTGGTGCACAAATATATCAGCATTGTCCCAATTCTAGAATATTCCACAATTAAGTGCCGTCTATTTTATCTGCTGTGGGAGACCTCAGCGATCTTTTTGGCACATTCCATCTCAGGCCAATGTCAAACAGGCTCTAGATGATTTAAGCAATGGGATCAACATGCATGAAGCAGCACACCCTGACGTCTTAACCATAATTTTCAGGGACTTTAACTAAGTCAGCTTGAAGAAGTCACTAAATAATTATCGTCAACAAATCACTTGTAGTATCAGACGAAACAACACACTGGACCACTGTTACACCACCATCAAGAATGCCTACCGTGCTATTCTACGCCCACACTTCGGAAAGTCTGATCACCTGGCTGTACTTCTACTCTAAGTATTGGCAGAGACTGAGGACTACAACACCAGTAGTGAAGAACAAGAAGGTATGAACAAGGGAAGCACAGGGGAGTTTACAGGATTGCTTTGAATCAAAGCATGAGGGCATATAAATCAGGTGAGCCAGGTCTGTACAAGAAACCCAGGTATAATTTGCAAGGGCTATTTCAAAAGCGAACAAACAATTCTGAGCTAGGTTGGAGGTGACATCAGACGCGTGTCAACTCTGGCAGGGTTTGTAGGACATTACTTCCTACCAAGCAAAACCCAATAGCATGAATGGCAGCAACTCTTCACTACCAGATGAGCTCAATGCCTTCTATGCCCACTTTGAAAGGGAGAATATATCTACAGCTGTAAAGTTCATGCTGCACTTGGTGACCCTGTGATCTCTGTCGTGGAGGTTCTGTCAAGCTGTCTTTTAGAAGGGTGAACCCTCGCAAGACGGCAGGCCTCGATGGAGTACATGGTAAAGCTCTGAAAACTTGTGCCAACCAACTGGCGGGTGTATTCAAGGACATTTTCAACTTCTCACTACTACAGCCAGTTGCTTCAAAAAGGCAACAATTATACTAGGGCCTAAGAAGAGTAGTGTGAGCTGCCTTAATGACTATTGCCCAGTAGCACTCATATCTACAGTGATGAAATGGTTTGAGAAGTTGGTCGTGGCTAGAATCAACTCTTGCCTCAACAAGGACCTGGACCCACTGTAGTTTGCCTATCGCCTTCAATAGGGCTATGGTATATGCAATCTCAGGGGCTCTTCAGATGGCCTTAGATCACCTGGACAATACAAACATACATCAGGATGCTGTTCATTGACTATAGCTCAGCGTTTCCCACAATCCTGAGCAATAAGTTACAGATCCTGGGCCTCTGTACCTCCCTTTGCAATTGGATCCTAACTGGAAGACCACAATCTGTGTGGATTGGTGATAATATTTCCTCCTTGCTGACCATCAACACAGGCGCATCTCTGGGGTGCGTGCTTAGCCACTGCTCTATTCTTTCTATGTGCCTGACTGTGTGGCCAGCTATAGCTCAAATGCCACCTTTAAATTTGCTGCTGATACAACCATTGTTGGTAGAGGCTCAGATGGAGAGGACGTACAGGAGCAAGATACACCAGCCAGTTGAGTGGTGTTGCAGCAACAACCTTGCACTCAATTTCAGTAAGTGGAAGAGCTGATTGTGGACTTCAGGAAGGGAGCGACAAGAGTAGACAAACAAATCCTCAATTTTAAGTTCCTGGGTGAAAAGATCTCTGAGGATTTAACCTGGTCCCAACATATTGATGCGCTATAAAGAAGGTGAGACAGTGGCTATATTTCATTAGGAGTTTGAAAGGATTGGTTTGTCACCTAAAACTCTCAAAAATATGTATATGTATATTGTGGAGACCTTCTGACAGGCTGCCTCATTGTTTGGTATAGGGGAGCTACTGCACAGGACCAAAAGAAGCTACAGAAAGTTGTAAGATTAGTCAGCTTCATCTTGGGTACTAGCCTCTATAGTATCCAATACATCTTCAAGGAGCAGTGTTTCAGAAAGGCAATGTCCATTATTAAGGACCCCATCACCCAGGGCATGCCCTCATCTCTTTGTTACTGTCGAGAAGGAGGTGCAGAAGGGTACTGTAGCTCCCGATTAATGTGCTTTCTCTCATACGATACACAATGTATAACCAGCTGGGAATGCAGAGGACTTCTGGGAGAAGGGGGCTCACAACTCACTGCACATCTCTTAGCACAGCCACGGCTGGGAACAGGAACCTCTGCCAACACATCATCTGCCACCTGGAGGTGAGCCTCCTCTCCCTAAAGCCAATAAACAGAGGTGGTAAAATTAATAAACTGAGCGTGGCAAAAACATGTGAAATATTGATGACCAGCTGCAGGGAGGAACAGAAATAGAAGAAGGGCCATTTCTGGGCTGGGGCATCGGCTGTTTCACAACTCCAGTGACCGCGGTTCTCTGGTGGAATTTGAATATTCTCCCTGTGACCTTTTGGGTTTCCTCTGACTGCCCCAGTTTCATCTCACTTCCCAGAAAGGTATCATGGTAGGAAGCAGTTCTTGTAATGCTTTACTGCGCCAGCTTTAAGATCGGGGGTTCAATTCCCGCCAGAGACAGTAAGAAGTTTGTACGTGGCCAAAATAGATTTCCTCCGGCTGCTCTGGTTTCCTCCCACACTCTAAAGAATACGCTCAGGTTAGGATGCTATGTTGACGCCAGAGCATGGCCACACTTCTATACTGTCCAGCACAATCCTCGCTGATTTGATTTGATGCCAGTTGCACATCTCACTGTGTGTTTTGATACAGGTGTCACAAATAAGATCATCTTTAAAATCTCATTAAGATGTTGGCATGTCGGGAGGTCACTGGCCAAGGTATGACCAAGGTACCCTGTGTCGTTGAGGGTAGAAGCCGTGGGTGTGGGGTAGCTAATGGGAAAGTGGGGAGAGTGGGGGAGGAGGGTATTAGGGGAGGATTAGTCCAGTTAGGTGCTTGATGATCAGAGTGGACTTGATGGGGCAAAAGGCCTGATTCTATGCCATATGACATGATGAATTGCGGTGATAAATTTGCACGCAAACTCATTTTTATTCCTTCCACATTCCAGAACATCAGAAGCCTCGACCCGTCAGACTTTAAAAATGGAATCATACAAATTCGGATCAAGAGGATGCTCAGCCCTTCAAGCCTGCTTCACGGTTTGGAAAGATCATGGCTGGACTGATTGTGACCTCTACACTCCTGCTTATCCCCACATATCTTTAACCCCTCCAGGCATCCACCACCACTACCTTAAAAATATCCAAACGTTCTGCTTTCAACTGCCTCTTGAAGACGAGAGTTCCAAAGATTCATCAGTCACTGAGAGAAAACAGTTCACCTAATTTCTGGCTTAAAATGAAGATAAAGGAATGGAGAAGGGGGAGTCTAATAGGAGAGGACAGAAGACCATGGAAGTAAGGGAAGGGGAGGAGCACCAGAGGGAGGTGATGGGCAGGTGAAGAGAGGGAAACAGGAATGGGGAATGGTGAAGGGGAGGGTGGGCAATTACCGTATGTTTGAGAAATCAATGTTCATGCCATCAGGTTGGAGGATACCTAGATCGAATATGAGGTGCTTCTCCAACCTGTGTGTGGCCTTATCCTGGCAGTAATGAACTAGCACGTTGAAATGGGAATGGGAAGTAGAACTGAAATGGGCTGCCTTCTGTCCTCTCCTATCAGATTCCCCGCTTCTCCAGCATTTTATCTCTCACCTATCAGCTTTCCAACTCTTTATTTCACCCCTGCCCTCTCCTGCTTTCACTCATCACCCACCACCTTGTACTTCTTCCTCCCATCCCCACACCTTCTGTTCTGACCTTTCACCTTCCTTTCTAGCCTTGATGAAGGGTTTCAGCCCAAAACATCGATTGCTTCCATAGATGCTGCCTGGCCTGCTGAGTTCCTCCAGCATTTTGTGTGTGTTGTTCTCTGGACAGTGGCCCCATGTCCTGGAATTTCCCAAAAGATGAAACATCTACTCTATCAAGGCAGAGCAATGGCCTACTCACAGGTGAAAATAGTCCACAAGCATTGGTTAATGAAGCTTCCGTTGTTCCTGTGTAAGAGAGATCGTTCGTAATTGGTTTATTATTGTCCCATGTACCGAGATATAGTGAAAAGCTTTGTCTTGCATGCTGGTTGGACAGATCATTCAATACATAATGTCGTAGAAAGGGAAAAGCCATTACAGAATGCAGAATATAGTGCTACATTTACAGAGAGAGTGCACTGCAGGTATATAATAGGGTGCAAGGACTATTATGAGTTGTATTGAGAGATCAAGAGCTCATCTATATTGTATGAGAGATCTGTTTAAAGTCTTTTAACAACAGCTGCTCTTGAATCTGGGTTCCTTACGGTTGTCATAGCTGAGGTGGGCAGTGGAGAGGAGCTTCCACTACTTTTAAATGTTCTCAGTTGCGTGCGTCTTAAAGAGCCTCTGACAACCAGGTCCAGGGGCGGCACGGTACCGTGGTGATTAGCACAATGCTCTACAGTACCGGCGGCCCGACTTCAATTCCCACCTTTCGATGTAAGGAGTTTGTATGTTCTCCCTGTGACTGCCTGGGTTTCCCTTAGGTACTCCAGACTCCTCCCACAGTCCAAAGACATACCGGTTAGTAGGTTAATTGGTCATTGTAAGTTGTCCCGTATTTAGGCTAGGATTAAATCAGGTTGCTGGTTGGCGTAGCTCAAAAGACTGGTAGGGCTTTTTCTGTGCTGGAGTGGGGACTGCAGACGGACATCTCCAGCAGCGGTTTGAGGAGGAGGCTGAAGTCTGAGATTTGTTTTGAGTAAATCCTGTTTGCCTGGAAGTTCTCAAAAGCTTAAAATAAAGATTGATTGCAAAAGCAGCTGAATCCTGACACCATTGAACTCTGTGGAAATATTACTACAGGCACAGGCTTTACTCCAGCAAGTACAAAAATAGATGAAGAGATGATTGAAGGGAGAAGCATTTGGGTGTTTCAATGGCACTGTAATGCAAGTGTTGGCAGTTTTTGTTGAACTGCGGGGTCACCAACCAACCCATCACTCTGTCTATCCTAGCCCTCGGCTGGCTCCTTCATCCAACACCTGTGTCTTACACAATTGTCAGCTGTGTGCTGCACAGCTGCCTGGGGCACAGTCCCTGTCCTGGGTTTAATTAGTGGTTGTTTCTGTCTTGAGTCAGCCAAGACAGAAAGAAAAAAACTGAGCCAAGAGAGAGAGAGAGAGAGAGAGAGAGAGAGAGAGAGAGAGAGAGAGAGAGAGAGAGAGAGAGAGAGAGAGAGACAGAGACAGAGACAGCAAGAGAGAGGGAGGGAGAGGGAGAGGAAGAGAGACAGAGGGAGAGAAGGGGGGACAAGAGGGAGAGAGAAAGAGAGAGGGAAGGGAGGGACAGAGCGAGAAAGAGAGGAAGGGAGAGAGAGATAGACAAGACAAATAGAGAGGCAGATGGACTGAGAGAACAGATAGAAAGAAATAGAGACAGGAAAAGAGAGTGACAGAAACCGAGGAAAGAGACTGAGGGAGAGACAAAGGAAAAGAAAGGAGATACACTAGAGAAAGTGAAAGAATAAGAGAGAGACAGTGAAAGAGAGGCAGAGAAAAGGGGAGAATGGGGGCTTGAAATAGAGAACACACACCAACTTTTTAACTTGGAATCAAAGCTAGAAGGCATACATTTAAGGTGAAAGGGAAGAGATTTAAGAGGAATTTGAGGGGCCACATTTTATGCAAAGGTAATGATTTTCTAGAAGTGTTTGAGGCAGGTACAAAAGTAACATTTGAAACATCTGGCATGTACATGGATAGGAAAGGTTGAGAAGGAAATGGGACAAATGGACTGGCTTGGATGGGTATCTTGATCAACACGGACCAGTGGGGCAAAGGGCCTTAATCTCTGCTGTAGGCATCTATAACTCTATGAGAAAAGGAAGAGAAGGAGAGGGAGAGAGAGAACTTGAGAACAGAAGGGGAATTGTGGAAGTGAGACAGATAAAAGAAAGGAAAGAGAATGGGGTGGGGTAAGAAAATGAGTGAAGGGGAGAGCACGGATGGAAGATGGAGTGAGTGAGAAAGCACAAAGAGAAAGTAGAGAGATGTAGTGAAAGGGAGGAACAGAGCATGTGAAGACAATGAGTAAGGAGGAAAAGAGAAACGAAAGCTGAGAGAAATGGAAGTCCTGAAGAAGGGTTTCAGCCTGAAATGTTAACTGTCTATTCCTTTCCGTAGATGCCGCTTGATGTGCTGAGTTCCTAGTGTATTCTGTGTGTGTTGCTCTGGATTTCCAGCATCTGCAAATTTTCTCATGTTTATGATTTGCTAATATACTGCTAAGTCTCCCAGTCCTGAAGAAGGATCTCGGCATTTCCATAGATGCCGTCTGACCTGCTGACTTCCTCCAGGTGTGTGTGTGTGTGTGTGTGTGTGTGTGTGTGTGTGTGTGTGTGTGTGTGTGTGTGTGTGTGTGTGTGTGTGTGTGTGCGTGCGTGTGTGTGCGCGCACATGCGTGCTTGTTACTTAAGAATTGAAACTGAATGTGAAATGAATGTAAAACAGAAAATGCTGGAAACATTCAGCAGATCAGGCAGTGTCCATGGGGAGAGAAGCAGCTTCATTCATTCTACTGAAAGGCCATTGACCTGAAAAAATAACTCTGCCTCTTCTCCCAACATTTTCCACATCTGCTGTGTTTATTTCAGGAATCTACTGTCATTGAAAGAAGGAAGGAAGAGAGGGAGAGAGAGAAAAATCAACAAAACCATTGCAATGAAACTACGGGAAAGGAAAGAAGGGCTGTCTGGAGTCACCATGAGTTAGATTGGATGTCAATGTGCCTAGTAGGCTTTGGGCTTACTCCAGCTGCTCTGGGATTCGGGTCTAGAGACTCAATTTGGTTCAGAATGTTGTTGCTTGCTTTTATTGTTTGCATGATTTGTGTTTTCCCCCCCCCCCCTTTCTCTGCACATTGGGTGTTGGTCCTTTTTTAAATTGGGTTATTTCAGGTTTCTTGCTTTTGGCTGCCTGTAAGCAGACACATTTCAAGGTTGTACAATTTATACATGTTTTGATAATAAATGTACATTGAATCATTGAAATGGACCGAGGACTAGGAATTAAAGACAGAGGAAGGAAAAGAGAAAATAGCAACAGGGAAAGAGATGGAATGAAAACAACTACTGAAGGAAAAGCCTGGAAAGAAGGTGACCAAGTAAGGTGGATGAACAGACATTGTAACTGGACTAAACTGATACATGATAGACCATGGTAGCACAGCTGGTAGAACTGCGGCCTCACAATGCCAGAGACCTAGGTTCAATCCTGACCTTTAACGCCATCTACGTGTTTGATCACTTGCCATTCAGAGAGAACATGTCAGGAGCTGTACTTCCATAGGAGTTTGAGATTTGGTATGTTAACCAGGACCTCAGTATCTGGGTGATACTACCATCAGGGAAGAAGTTACCAGAGCTCAAAGACCCACGCTCGAGGTTTGGGGCAGCACGGTAGCACAGTGGTTAGCGTAATTGCTTTACGGTGACAGCAGCTCCCACCACTGTCTGTAAGAAGTTTGTATGTTCTGGGTTCAATTCCCACCACTGTCTGTAGAGGTTTATATGTCCTGCCCATCACTACATGGGCTTCCTCCATGTGCTCCTGTTTCGCCCGTATTCCTGAGATCTATAGTTTAGTATGTTAATTAGTCACATGGGCCAGAAAGGCCTGTTACCGTGTTGTATCTTGAAATAAATTATATATAAATGGTCCCCTTTACACTTGTGTACTGGAAATGACAATAAGCAATCTTGAAACTTGACTTTAGTGATGAGAAAGATAAGCCATCTGCTGTTATGAATCAGGGCTACATTGATGTTACCATGTTGTATCTCTAAAATAACTAAATGAAGATATGTAAAAATGATCCTGGGAGAACGAGTTGTGTCCCTGACCAACTATCCCAAGAGGATAATCTGTGACAATGTTCAGGACTGCTGAGAAGATTGGCCCTGACCCAATACCACGATTTCAGGAGCCCCATCACAGAATCCCAGGAGCTCTGCCTGTAAGTCCTGCCACCAAACATTATACTCCCTGCTCATAGCAGCACACACAAAATGCTGGAGAGATTCAGCAGGACAAGCAGCATCTATGGAAACGTGTAAACAGTCAACATTTCAAGCCGAGAGCCTTCATCAGGACTGGAGAATGAGAGAGGAAATCAGAGTAAGAAGGTGGGAGGAGGGGAGGGAGAAGCACAAGGTAGTAGGCGATAGCTGAAACTGGGGGAGGGAGGTGAAGTAAAGAGCTGGGAAATTGATTTGTGAAAGAGATAAAGGCTGGAGAAAGGGAAATCTGACGAGAGGATAGAAGACCATGGAAAAAAGGGAAGGGGAGGAGTTCCAGGGGGCTTTGTGGTACTCCCAGCTCATGTCATTGCAGATCCCATGGCAGTTAAAAGAATATTTTACGAAGTCCCATTGAAGGCTTCTTCATATTTTTCATCCAGGGGAAGCTACAACAGCGTTGTGCACTTATAATATCTTGCCTCTTTACTGTAACAAGCAGAACTCTGCAGCAGGTTCTGACTGTGCCCAGAAGCTCAATCAATGATGTGTTATCTTGCAGAGAATCTTAAAGCAGAGAAAGCAGCCATTTGGCCTCTACTTGCTCTTTGAAAGTACTGTCTGTTGCTTCCCGCATGCATAACACTGCAGATCAGATTTCTGTCAGTGCGTTTAATTGTTCTATGCAAGTTCACGTGAAATCTGATTCTACATTCCTTTTTGGAAATGTGACCCAGATTTTTGCAACCTCAGTGTGAAAAAAAATTCTCCTCACTTTGTGACTGATTTTCTGGCCAATTATTTCAACTTATGTAGTTCCATTCAGTTGCCAGGGAACAATTTCACCTTGTGTACTTTGTCAAAATGTATCATCATTTTGAACACCTCACTTTGGTCTGCTCTGTATTAGTGCGTTCAGTCGAGTCGTGTATGACGTTCTCCAAAGGGGTTGTCAATTGGTGGGTCTTCAGATGGTCAATCTGTAAAGTCCAATCTGGGATGTCAGGGCGCATTCTGTTAATGGATGGAGGACACCTGTATGTGATTTTGTTTAACACCACCACGCGATCCTTGACAGATCAGCGTCAGGGTCCAGTAGTGGCTTGGAAGACAAAATGACTGAGGACTCTTCACTGCTGCAGACTCCCACTTTCACTGCCATTACGATGTGCTATCATCTTCTGCCAGCTCCATCGCTGAGTCTTGGTTGGATCGATCTGTCTGGAACCCTCCCCCTCACCTTGATATTACTGCCACAGGTGACCCTACCAGAAGCTAACCTCCAGACGGAATAGATATCAGGAACTCACAAGCCTCTCCATGACAGCAAAGTGATGATCTTTGGAGAAGAGAGTCCGCTCTAAAGCTGTTCTTCTCTAAGGAGAACAACACCTCGTCCTTCCGGTCTCCCCACACATCTTTAGTTCCTTAACCCTAGGACCATCCATGCTAGTAATATGGTTGAACAGATGTGGTTCAACAATTTGAAAGTGCATAATTGTAAGAAGCTGCAGTGGACACAGCCCAATATTTCACAGGCACCTTCCTCCCCACCACGGAAAGTAACTCCATAAGTTCAGCAGCGTTCAGACCTCATCAGCGATCGCTCCCAATGGAAGCCACTGGGACGACGATGGTCAGCAGCCGGGTCAGCTGTGCTCAGACCTGGCATGGCCACTCTTCATGGAAGGACTGAGTTCTACATTCTGAGACTTACGTGATTATTGGACTATACTTTAGTCTCCTTCAGTTTTTCAGCGGTTTCTTTCGTGCGGCTGATAGGCGGGTGGGTGATCTGTTAATTTTTTGTGTGTGAAAAGGGGTGTTGGGGGTTTGATGCTATGTCGTCATTCTTTTTTTTGCGAGAGTGGGAATTGGGATTACCATTGTCTCTGTCATTTTTCTGTGAGGAAGGAGGGGTTGGTGATGTGTTATTGTTTTCCTGCGGAGGAGGGGAGTGGGGGTGTGCTGTCTTTACGACAGCTATTTAGTTTATAATATTTTCGCTTAGTAATTCATTCAATAGTATTTTCTAGTTAGAATTAGAAGTGTTTAAAGTGTATTCATTGCATGTAAAATATATCGGCATGCGATGACGTCACATCCGGTTTCGCCGCGTCTTGTGGGAAAACACCGGTTTGAAATTAGCGCGAGGGTGGGGGCTTTCCACGAGGCTCACCTGAGCACAAGCAGTTTTGCAGGCATGAGAAATCACAGTGAGAGCAACGCTGTAAGTTAATAGATAATCGATATATTGAACTAAGATGTTAATGCCGATCCTGTTAGAAGTAACGACGGTAGATAATGTTTATGCTTTCGTTAGTTAGAGAATCGCGGATAGTTTGCATGGAAGTGTATTTAAAGTAGTCAATGGAGCAGGTAAACTCTCCCTGTATACTGCACCTTAGTGTAATGTAGTTATAGTCACCTTTGCAAGTATTTACACTTGAAATGTGATATTAAGGAAGGAACAAATACTGTATCAATCTTGTATTGTTTTATCAACAGTTTTCACCATATGTTAATGTGAAGAGTGAACAGTAAATGGTTAATCTTACTGCGATCTGGTTCTTATTAACTGTGGTTTATCCGGACGTTAAATTCGGCGTTCGTTACACCCGAAGGAGAACGTTACAGTGAAAAAGCGGCATTATCAGGTGTTTCAAGTGCTGCAATGTCAGCTCAATCCAGCATCAAGTCGACGCCGCCCAGCGACAGGGGCAGTAAACCGACATCAAGTAAGCCCACCCGGGCGTTATCAGGTGTTCCAAGTGCTGCAATGTCAGCTCGATCCGGGATCAAGTCGATGGCGCCCAGCGACAAGGGCAGTAGAACGACATCAAGTAAGTCCGCACAGGCAAGAGCCAAGGCAGAAGCCGCCAAGGTGCGACTGCATTACGCCAAACAAGAAGCAGTTTTGAAAATTAAACTGGCTGCCAGAGAAGCCGAAAGGGCCGCCAGAAAGGCAGAAGCCGCCAAGGTGCTACTGAGTTACGCCAGACAAGAAGCAGTTTTGAAAATGAAACTGGCCACCAGAGAAGCCGAAATCCAGAAAGAAAGGGCCGCCAGAGAAGCCGAAAGGGCCGCCAGACAAAGAGAAGAGGCTGCCAGAGAAGCCGAAATCCAAAGAGAACAGGCCGCCAGAGAAGCCGAAATCCAGAAAGAAGAGGCCGCCAGAGAAGCCGAAACCCAGTTGGAAATGGCAAAAATATCGACAGAGTTGCAAGTGCTGCAGCTAGAAAGAGAAGAAGAAGCAGCCATGGCGGAAGCAAAGTACATAGAAGAAGCTGAAGGGTCGCGTGATTTGACCGAAGTAAGATCTACTTTAGAAGGGACCAGACTGGAGCGCACAAGCGACTATGTACAATCTCAAATAGACAGGCAGGCTCGTCTCCCCTCTCCATACGTATTTGATAACTTCCCCAGCTACGAGGAACCTCAGAGAGTCACGATTGCATCACATCCATACAAGGAAGGAAATTTACCCTCACGGCTCCGTGATGAAGTCAAGAATGAAAGAACCGACAACGCTCCTTCACCCCCACAACAGGACGGCGGGGAGGGAGAGGTTCACTCCAGGACAACAATTGTCAGCTCGAACTGTACAGAAGTTTGCGGTCAAACTCAGTCAAGCCGTTCTTGTTCCGAGATCTGCCTCACTGAGGTGTACCCTAAAGAAGCACAACAAGACATTACCAAGCGTAAAGTAACCGACGAGACGCTAGGTCAGTCAGTTTTCGTTCAAACCGAGGACGGAAACAAACTTGCACAATCAGCTCAAGATACCATTTCTTTAAAACCCAAAGACACCAAGGTCTTCAGAGATGAAGCAAATAATGGGGTTGCCCCATTGCCTTTCAGAGAACCACGCCAGCGCTCACCAGATAACAAAGAGCAGGCAGTCAAACGGTTCACGTCCTTACGGAAAACCCAGAAAAGGAAACCTGAGATGCAGCAACGCACCCGATTGGCCCACGAGGTACTGTGCACCCTAATGGCAGAGGTCACAGCCATTATAAACGCACAATCATTCCTACCTGTGTCTTCTGACCCAGAAAACCCCTTTATACTTTCGCCATCAACGCTCCTTACGCAGAAGGCAGGAGCACCTCCTCCACCAGGAGACTTCTCAGACAAGGATTTGTACACAAAGCAATGGAGACAAGTCCAGGCTCTGGCAAATCAGTTCTGGCCTCGCTGGAGACAAAAATATCTACCTTTGTTGCAACAGAGACAAAAGTGGACAGAACCCTGCAGGAATCTTCAAGTTGGAGACCTAGTCCTGCTCAGGGACAAGCAGATCACCCGCAACAGCTGGCCAATGGCCAGAATCACTGCTACATTCCCTAGCGAGGATGGACATGTCAGGAAGATCGAATTGAAGACTACCGACCAAGGCGATGTGAAAATTTACCAAAGGCCAGTTACAGAAGTTATTCTACTTCCACCCAATGACTGATTAAGAGACTAAGTTTTGTACTCTGCTCATTGTGACCTTACGAAGGTCAAGCGGGGAGTGTGCTGTCTTTACGACAGCTATTTAGTTTATAATATTTTCGCTTAGTAATTCATTCAATAGTATTTTCTAGTTAGAATTAGAAGTGTTTAAAGTGTATTCATTGCATGTAAAATATATCGGCATGCGATGACGTCACATCCGGTTTCGCCGCGTCTTGTGGGAAAACACCGGTTTGAAATTAGCGCGAGGGTGGGGGCTTTCCACGAGGCTCACCTGAGCACAAGCAGTTTTGCAGGCATGAGAAATCACAGTGAGAGCAACGCTGTAAGTTAATAGATAATCGATATATTGAACTAAGATGTTAATGCCGATCCTGTTAGAAGTAACGACGGTAGATAATGTTTATGCTTTCGTTAGTTAGAGAATCGCGGATAGTTTGCATGGAAGTGTATTTAAAGTAGTCAATGGAGCAGGTAAACTCTCCCTGTATACTGCACCTTAGTGTAATGTAGTTATAGTCACCTTTGCAAGTATTTACACTTGAAATGTGATATTAAGGAAGGAACAAATACTGTATCAATCTTGTATTGTTTTATCAACAGTTTTCACCATATGTTAATGTGAAGAGTGAACAGTAAATGGTTAATCTTACTGCGATCTGGTTCTTATTAACTGTGGTTTATCCGGACGTTAAATTCGGCGTTCGTTACACCCGAAGGAGAACGTTACAGGGGGATTTTGGGGTTTGCGAGTCTTGTTTCTTTTTCTTTTTCGAGCTGGGGTGGGGGAGTTGATATCTTTTCTTGCAACAACTCTCACGGTCTTTCTTTATGCCTTGGCTCTCTAGAGAAGACAAATACTAGAGTTGCATTGTACATCCATACTTTGACAATAAAATGAACCTTTAAAATAAGGTTCATTCATTCTGATATGTCTATCCATGGCCTCCTCTACTGTCAAAATGAACCCAAACTCAGGGTGGAGGAACAACACCTTATATACCGGCTGGGTAGCCTCCAACCTGATGGCATGAACATTGACTTCTCTAACTGCCGTTAATGCTCCTCCTCCCCTTCTTACCCCATCCCTCACATATTTAGTTGTTTTTTTTTCTCTCTGCCCATCACTCTGCTTGTTCTCCATCTCCCTCTGGTGCTCCCCCCTCCTTTCTTTCTCCTGAGTCTGCCGTCCCATGATCCTTTCCCTTCTCCAGCTCTGTATCACTTTTGCTGATCATCTTTCCAGCTCTTAGATTCATCCCACCCCCTCCGGTCTTCTCCTATCATTTCACATTTTCCCCTCCCCCCCACTACTTTCAAATCTCTTAGTATCTCTCCTTTCGGTTAGTCCTGACGAAGGGTCTCGGCCCGAAACGTCGACAGCGCTTCTCGTTATAGATGCTGCCTGGCCTGCTGTGTTCCACCAGCATTTTGTGTGTGTTCTTGCTTGAATTTCCAGCGTCTGCAGATTTCCTCATGTTTGCTCTTTAAAATAAGGTACTGTTTCAAAAAAAAACAGCACTGTGCATCAAAGTTCTTCACCATCAGGGCAGGCCATGCTGTCTTCTTGCTGCTAGCATCAGATAGGGAAAACAGAAACTTGAAGTCCCACACTGCCAGGTTCAAGAACAGCTACTTCTCTTCAACCATTCAGTTTTTGAAGCAACCGGCACAACTGCTATCTCCGAATAGCAACTATTTTGCACTACAATGAACTTTATATTTTGATTCAAATTGTACTTATTCATGTACAATTCTTGCGTAATTTACATACAGACAGAGAAACAGAGAAAAACACACAGCGCAACAATACAGGCCCTTCGGCCCACAAAGCTGTGCCAAACATGTCCTTACCTTAGAACTACCTGGGCTTTACCCATTGCCCTCCATTTTTCTAAACTCCAGGTAGCCATCCAGGAGCCTCTTAAAGGACCCTATCGTTTCCGCCTCCATCACCGCCACCGGCAGCCCATTCCACACACTCACCAGGTTCTGTGTAAAAAACTTACCCCTGACATCTCCTCTGTGCCTACTTCCCAGCACCTTAAAACTGTGCCCTCTCATGCTAACCATTTCAGCCCTGGGGAAAAGGCCTCTGACTATCCACACGATCAATGCCTCTCATCATCTTACACACCTCTATCAGGTCACCTCTCATCCTCCATCGCTCCAAGGAGAAAAGGCCAAGTTCACTCAAACTATTCTCATAAGGCATGCTTCCCAATCCAGGCAACGTCCTTGTAAATCTCCTCTGTACCCTTTCTGTGGGTAAGTATATTACATAGAAACATAGAAAACCTACAACACAATACAGGCCCTTCGGCCCATAATGCTGTGCCAAACATGTACTTACTTAGAAATTACCTAGGGTTACCCATAGCCCTCTATTTTTCTATGTACCTGTCCAGGAGTCTCTTAAAAGACTCTATCATATCCACCTCCACCACCGTTGTCAGCAGCCCATTCCACACACTCACCATTCTCAGTATAAAAAACATCTCCTCTGTACCTACTTCAAAGCACCTTAAAACTGTGCCCTCTCATGCTAACCATTTCAGCCCTGGGAAAAGGCCTCTGACTATCCACACGATCAATGCCTCTCATCATCTTACACACCCCTATCAGGTCACCTCTCATCCTCCGCCGCTCCAAGGAGAAAAGGCCGAGTTCACTCAGCCTATTCTCATAAGGCATGCTCCCCAATCCAGGCAACGTCCTTGTAAATTACATTTAATTTATATATTTTCTCTGACCGTTGTGCTGTGTCCCTGTGACGCTGCTGCAAGTAGGATTTTCATTGTACCTGTGCAGACACGTACTTGTGCATGTGACAGTGAACTTAACTTGACAGCTACTGGGTGGTGTGTAAGCATTTCTACCTCCCAGCTCACCAAACAGCCTCATGC